>NW_021826736.1:0-11977 GCF_006345805.1 Octopus sinensis | reverse complement strand
GAGTCCTTAAAACCACTAAATCGTGACAGTTTTTATGACATTACCACACCATTTTATATCTCAATTTTTTTCTCCTCTCTCCCTCCCTCCCACTCTTTCTCTTTCTCTGTCTGACTCTCTCTCTCACTCTCTCTCTCTCTCTCTCTCTTGATTGTCAACTCTATCACGCTCTCTGTCTCCTTCTCTCTCTCTCTCACTTTCTGTCTCCCTTTACCTCTCCATTAATTCTTTTATCTGAATTCTTATGATCAGTCATAAGAGCTATGTTTAAATGTGTATCATCGTATACATATTCCGTCAATTATTTATGTGTTCATGTGAAGTTATTTATACAAGTGTCCATTACGCTCATATGAATATACATACAAAATTATCTCGGTGTACAGATTTCTGGAAGTGGCTGCTATCCTTCAAACTCTACAATCCTTTTCTTCTGTATTTTTAACCTTTTTGTTGGTATTTGTTTTTACATGTATATAAATACTTACTCAAAAAAACTTACATTTCAGTTTAGACGCTCCGAGGAAGCTATAAGGTGATGCACAACCACTTAGTCTAAGTGCACAGTATAATACAGCAGAAACAGATGTAAGCTAATGTAGCTCATTATGCCATTCCTGTTCCCTTATTTGAATATATGTATGTGTATGTATGTATGTATATTGCTAATAAGGAGAATGAAGAATTTTGAACGCTCAGACATTTTTTATTCATAACAATTGTCCGACTCGTGTTTCGATTACACTAATTGTATATTGTTGCATATTTATATGCAGCGATTTATGCAGTATTAGTACAATCGCTTCAGGGTATATTCAGGGTATATCAGAATGACATGGTACTGATTTTTGGCTGAGTAGTCGAGACAAATGGAAAAGGAGCTACATTCGTAAAAGACATAACGACCCACCGTTCGATCTTGGAATTTTTAGCGAGGGATGTCGCTAATAAAGATTTAACACTTCAATAAATGAACTGTGTCATAAATCCAATAACCATGAAATGCCTATGTGCAGTAAAAGACAATAACTCTTATCCTGTGTGAACAGCTTCACGTTCAAGGTTTTATTCCGACATGAGAAGAAGAACGACGCCTAAAACGATTCCTGGAAGACAATCGGGAAGAAGAGGAACGCACATGGCACAACCGCGAAACTTGCTGCGCTAAACCCTCAATTGCCTTCAGGGTTTCTGGTTGTGATGGCAAGTCAGTCGAAGAAGAATTCCGGGTACCTGTGGAAGAAGTAATTGCTACTACCTTGTCAGCAGACGATGTGGGCTTGAAGAATTTCGGCATCCTATCCGCAGGTGTAGCTATTTGTTCAAGAGAGTTACCCTAGGATGGACTATATTTTGGGTGGAAACCGAGAGAAAAGTAGTTCCTTCAGGAAATAATTTTCTCCTGTTGAGCCGTCGGCCAGCTCGTGAATTTTGCATAAAAATTCTGTGGGGATTCTATCCTCCAAGAGCGTGCGGAAGCAACTCTCGGAAGATTTAGAATTCCTGAAAAGGACCTCCGCTTTTATACTGTCGTAGGGGGCATCTGGTGGCGTGTCGGTAGTTAGGTTTCTGAGCGCTAACGGCGAAGGAATCCCACTCGATACGATGTGCAATCTCTGCTGAGCTGACTGAATGTTATTGGATACGAAGTATAATTCCAGCTGGGCAAACCACATCTTAGGGCAGCCATGATAGCGGGGCAGAGTGATGTGGCTGATCTTCGGCGGGAAAAACGTAATACACGTCTGGAGGAAGGAAAACGAGCGGGACGTGTCAAAAGACCAGAAAAGATATGTGGAAGAAAATTCAACACGTGGTCGCGAGTAAACATGATAACTGTCCTCCGACGTGAAAAAATATCAGGAGACAAGGACTAGGATAAAAGAAAATGCAAAAGAGAAGATATTCCACGTAGATATGCCTGACAAAAGAAAAGATATGCCACGTAGTGAAATACTGAGTTCGCAACAGAGAGCTTTACGTGTGTCGAACACACAGACACAGTTGTCTAGCAGCTATCGAACACACGAACACATTTCGTCTCCGTCAGGAGAAAATTTCACGTGGAAAAAAAATGATATTAACAGGGAAAATTGGTTTCTCAAAGAAATATTTCTACCTATTTTCTCGTTATGTAGGGACCGTGTGATGCGGTACAAAAGAGACATGTTGAACAGCGAATTCCACACGTCGGGTAGTTTGAAGTTGGAGTCGACTCAGGTTTCTTCTCGTAAAACATCTTCACGCCATTGCATACATATATACATACATACATGCATACAGGATACTCTATAATGAAATCCGTCGGAAGGATAACCCCGGGGACAAAGAAATAAGAACCTACAATATGGTAGAAACCATAGTCACTCATAATAAAAAGGAGTATTGACGGAATGTCCCAGTGAAGACCTCAATAAAATGTAAGCACAGTAGACCCGACATTATGATTTGGGAGTAGGAAGTGAAACTGTGCACAGTTGTGGAAATTAGCTGCCCAATGTATGTTAACATAAAGTTGAAGATCAGTAAAAAGCGAATATCTACGCTGAACTATTGATAAATCTTCAATTACTCTATCCAGATTAAAAGTTCAAGTTTATACCTGTAATTATTGGAGCTCTGGGATATGTAACACACTACCTAAATACCTATTTCTGTTTTGGCTTGAAATCTAGAAATTAAACTGAATAATAGCATAACATACATTTGATAGACTGATGTACAGACAGGCAGGCAGACAGTCAGAGAGACTGACAGATAGATAGATAGATAGATAGATAGATAGATAGATAGATAGATAGATAGATAGATAGATAGATAGATAGATAGGTAGATAGACAGACAGACGGACGGATGGATGGATGGATAGATAGATAGATAGATAGATAGATAGATAGATAGATAGATAGATAGATAGATAGATTCGTACACACACAGCGAAAGCAGGAATACACACAGGCCCAAACCAGACGTAGTTAGTTCGTGTCTATGGCCGTGTGTCTGTGTGCGCATGTCTATGATTTTAATTAAAATCTTTTACAATTGTATTATTCTAATCAACTCAAAATTAAATTCTATTTTGGCTGACCATTTCCCCATACAATTTGTCGTGTGTACTTTTATTGATCTCTATCATTTGCTATTATTATCTCTATTAGAACTGTTTACTGTAGCTGAGTTTATATTTTTTTTTTACTATGTCTTCACATGCTGTTCAACTTGTCTTCGTCGTTGCATACATTGTGTTATATTTTGACATCCTATATACTGCGGTTCCCTTTTTAAGCTTGCCAAAACTATGACATAGTACTCAAACAAAGAAAAATACTAAATTTGAATTTTTAATTTCTTCCTTTGCTTAGTCTAAATTTAACTTCTCTTCGTAATTTGTTGCTTTTGTGTACAGTATCATGGAATGGTAGTTTAAATCGTAAAAACATACATTATTAAATATCATGTTTCCTTGAAATTTTAGTTTTTTTTATGTTATTCTATATTGTGTATTGAATATCGACGACTTTATTGTTGCATCTTCGGCAGACTTATTCATACTACACTTCGCTACCTTCAATTACTGATGAAATGCCATAGTGTTTCGAATATTTCTTATACAAATTATGTCTATAATAACTTATTAAAATCTCTCTCCCTCTCTCTCTCTCTCTATCTATCTTTCTCTCTATCTCTCTCTCTCTCTCTCTCGTACTTAATTCGTCTTATGTCTATATTCGTGCTTTTAATTGTCTATAATTTTCTATTATGTCTTCCATTATATTTGACTTAGCCCGCACGTCTCCTTGATGTATAAATGTATCTATCAATATATCTATGCGTCTATCTATCTATTAATTTATGTATTTATATGTGTATCTATCTATCTACTATGTCCTGTGTATGACGCTAAACTGCATCCGCTAGAGGGGCCGTGGTTCGTGAGCTCCGCAGTTTTGAAGCACCACCCTTGTTCCCGTGTCTACACCGATCTGGACTTGTAGCACTTATTAGGGTCCCAGCTATGAGTCAACTAGCATGTGAACCATGGAAGTAAAGACCCATAGGTCTCATTAGAACACCCTTCTACCCTTCTAGAAGGTAAACTCATCGACCCCAGTCCTCAACTAGTACTTATTTTATCGACCCCATGAGAACGAAAGTTAAAGCCGCTAAGCAATTTGTCTGGCATGACACTGGTTCTGCCAGCTCGCCGTTTTAAATAGCATTTAATGATCTGTCCTGAGAACTGAAGTTATAAACAGTGTTTATTATATTTAATTGTAAAGAAGAACTTTCAGGTTTGTTTGGCAAGAACTTTCGTCTTGTATTTCTCAAGACTTTCATTTTTGTGTGCCGGAAGTATATTGGTTCGATCTCTCACGTTTGGGAAACCACAAACCTCAATGTATTAACTGATCGGTGTGTGGAAGGGGACCTCCTGCTTAGATCTTTTTTGTTGTTTTTTTTTTCATTTTTGCAATATTTCTGCTTTTATTCCCAAAACGCACAACCCAAGTAAAAGTCAAAGAACGTAAGATTTTAATGTAAAATGAGAGGAATCTCATTGTTAGGTCAATATTTATGACAAACGTATTCGTTTATTGTGTGGCGATATTGTAGCTGCATTGAGAAAAAATAAGAACCAGTGTTCAATGCCATTTCCAGTGTAAATCGCATGTCTTTCTATAACAGCCATCCATTTAAATCTGCCGTAAAGCAGTAAAATAAGTCAACTAATATCAAGTCTATCTATCCAGCATCAGGTTTTCTTTTTCCTTTTTCCTTTTTTCCTTTTATTTCTTCTTGTTTGCTAGAAGTGTAGTAAATTTTAAAAACGCCACTAATGCTTCTTTTGAAATTTCTCACTAACTCGCAAAAGTAGAAAAATAAACATTCTCTGGGATGGTGTGTTGTTGAAAGAACTATTTCTGAGCGTCTGTGGTAGTTTATTTAATGGATTTTCTAACTAACAAACGTTAGAATATGTCAGCAAATACAAGACTTAGAATTATCAAGCTATGCCGTTACATGAAAATACATGTAATTCCAACTTCATGTAAATTCCATTAAAGACTGACTTTGTAATTAATATCTGATTGATTTTGCCCGACAATTTGATGAGTTTACAGATATATTGGACGCACTTGAGAAGTTTTTTGTGCATCTAATATAATAAAATTGCGTCAATATATTACATGGCAAATACATGCCGACTCAACTAGATGCAAATTCCGTTAAAACAGTGACTTGATTATTAATATGGCTGCTTCTCACAACAATTTGACGACGATAGAGATATATCAGACAATAGTGTATCAAAAACGGTGAAAACAAAACAGTACATGTCATGAGGAATTAATAGGCGTCGGGTTCAGTTGATCTGGTATAAGGTGCATTGGTGCGGCTCAATTTGCATGGTCGCTCATTTATTGCGCCGTGAGCTGGAGCAACGTAAAATGAAGTGTTTTGTTCAAAAAATACAACAAATCAGTCCTGGAAACGAAACCATGACCATGCGATCGAAAATGCAACGAATTAACAACTAGGTCACGCGCCTTTCGTAACAAGGATAAAGTAGCGAGTCAAACGCTTATGTGGGAACAAACACACGGAAAGCGATCTAGGGGTCGTCCTCCAACGGTCTTTACTGACCAACTTGTTAAGGACTCTGGTCTACTGAAGAGAGAACCTCCAAGACAGAGAATTCTGGAACCAAGTGGTTGACGGCGTTCGTCGGAGGACAGCGAGGTAGAGGTAGGTGCGGCCCTCTCAGTCTTGCGTTTGGACTCTGTTATGCTGAAAATTCTTTGATTCCGACTCGTTGATAAGTAATTCTGAGGTTACAGATC
The DNA here is from genome assembly GCF_006345805.1 of Octopus sinensis. NCBI lineage: Eukaryota > Metazoa > Mollusca > Cephalopoda > Octopoda > Octopodidae > Octopus > Octopus sinensis. Next base: position 6,134 of record NW_021826736.1, on the reverse strand, counting down.
GATCCCCTGTGTTTATCTAACACCTATTTGCATACTATTTGCATATATATATATATATATATATTATATATCTCATAATAATAAAATGTGGTTTTTTTATTTTTCACTACTATGTAACTCCGAAACGCGTCTACAGTTAATCAAGTCGGGTGGATTCGTTACTTTTTTCTCTTTGCCTGCGTGGGTTGTTGAGTATTTTTTTTCTGGAGATTTCTATGTTAAGAGAATAGCTAGTTTTAACTGCTATTTCTAAATTTCGATATGTGGTGAAGCAAATGTTTGCTGAACTCTAATTATAATTATACTCATAATTATAAAATTTATATATATATATATATATAAAGTTGTTGTTTTTTGTTTTTCGCGTGATGCAGCTCTGCCAAGGCTCGTCTTTAAATCCATTGTTCCTATACAAAATTCCGTGAAATCCATGAATCGACACAATTCTTACAATTCTTTTCAAACAAAATAAAATTAAATTAAAATCTGATATAACATTTTTATGATAGTTCTATCTACACTTTTCCATGGTTCTATCTATTTTTATGACCGTAATATTAGATTAGTTATCCAAATAAAACTTTAGGGCGTCTTTGAATATCACGATGCTAAATTTTATGTCACCAAACCTCTGTTTACTTTCCATCTATCACTTCTTTTCTTGTGTATTTCTTGCCCTTGTATAACCACCCCACCCTCCTTGCGCAAGTAGTAGCATTTTGGATATTTAGTATATACTGAAGTAAATAACTATCTGACTTATTTATTTAGCCTACGCGGTTTACTGATTTAGCGTCGTAAATCGCTATAATCTTATCTATAATCTTATTTATTGCACTGAAGTCGGCTCGTGATATTTGTTCGCCTCGTTCGTTGTACTCTTTTCTAAAGTTCTGCTTTATTTCTCCGTGGTGTGTCATATGATTCGTTTACACGTTTTAATTAATTTACAGGAGTTTTGTTAGATTTATCTAATCACAAATCAATTAATATCACTGCTGAGTCCATGCACAGTTCCAAATAGGTTTCCTTCCTTACTTGTACCGTTTTCCCATCTATCAATGAACGCTCGGTTCACTAACATACAATGTTTTACATCCGTACATACTTCCAGACAACATTTCAGATTCCCTGCTAAGATATTATTATCTTCCACATGAACAACATATCTAAGATAATACATGTGGGGGTTTACATAGCATTGCTAAACGTATCGGTCGTCTGCAGATTCAAGAGTCTCTGGTGAGTATTTTTATTCTTTTAATTAATACCTATTTCCCTTATAGTAAACGATCAGGTAGTGATTCGGGTGTCTTTAATAATCGTATTGATTCTAATCTGTTTCATAATACTTTCTTCACCTTCTTCATGTTATTATAATTTTAATTAAGATTTTTCAGTTCTATTGTTATTTTTCAGTAGTCGGCATATATTGCGTGCTTTTACTGTAAAACCGAGAGCATCCCTGTGCGCCATTGTTATGTGCAGAGATTTGATATGACGTTGTGATTCCAATTCAAAATACATTACGCAATATCTGTAGAACTAGGTAATACAGTTCTCTGGAATTGGTAAGGTATTGTTCAGTCTGCAGAACTTCCTAGAATTATTTTCCTTATGCTGTGCATCTATATAATTGGTGAATGTATTGGTCTGCATCATTTTTAAGCCGCCTTCGATTTACTGTGATCTTATTTTCCTTACTCTGGTTATCTTTATTTCGGATACCTTTATATTCAGTTATATAAATATTTCTTTTGAGAGGTGCATTATCATCTGCTGAGATTGATATTTCGATGAAGGCACTTTATAGTTGGTATCCTTGTAATCAATACACACACACAAACACCCATAGATACTTATATGTATATATATATATATATAACTCATTTGGTGTATATATATATATATATATCTATATATAAATATATATAAATGTTATACATATTTATATATATATATATATATATATATATATGAGAGCGTTAGTACATATGTATGTAATATCAACGGCAAATTTAGCTGTTTCTCCATAGATTTTAAAATATTATGATGAACAACCTTAATCGATTTCTGAAACATTATTGAGTTTCTCATCAGAGGTGCTTGCATCAATCTGACCAATCGCATTAAAGCAAGCAGCCAACCTGTTTATATGCTCAGCAATTCCAGCAGCTACCGGGAAATGGAACTACTAAAACTACTAATTTGAAAATTAGTAGCTCCAGTTTGCTCAGCATGTGTGTATGTGTGCATGTAAATATATTTTTATGTGTTTATGTGTAGATTCTGTCCTAGCGCTGCTTTAACAATAATAATAATCCTTTTAGGCGCAGGAGTGGCTGTGTGGTAGGTAGCTTGTTTACCAACCACATGGTTCCGGGTTCAGTCCCACTGCGTGGCACCTTGGGCAAGTGTCTTCTACTATAGCCTCGGCTCGGGCCGACCAAAGCCTTGTGAGTGGATTTGGTAGACGGAACTGAAAGAAGCCCGTGTCTACAATATATATATATACTATATATATATATATATATATATATGCGTGTGTTTTGTGTGTCTGTGTTGTCCCCCTAGCATTGCTTGACAACCGATGCTGGTGTGTTTATGTCCCCGTTACTTAGCGGTTCGGCAAAAGGAGACCGATAGAATAAGTACTGCGCTTACAAAAGAATAAGTCCCGGAGTCGAGTTGCTCGATTAAAGGCGGTGCTCCAGCATGGCCGCAGTCAAATGACTGAAACAAGTAAAAGAGTAAAAGAGTAAAGAGTATAATAGGCACAAGGCCTGAAATTTTAAGGAGAGGGCTAGTCTATTTCACCGACCCCAGTACTTCGCTGGTATTTTATTTTATCAGTCCCTAAATGATGAAAGGAGAAGTCAACCTTAAAACATTTTATTCTGCCACGAAGGGTTCTGCTAACTCGCCGCCTTAAGAGTTTTTTTTCCTTTTTCTAGTTTAGGCACAAGGTCTGAAATTCGTTGGGAAGGGGGTCAGTCGATTACACCGAACCTAATGCTCGATTCGTACTTTCTTTTAATGACACCGAAAGGAGGAAAGCCAAAGATGACGTCGGCAGGATTTGATCTTGTAACGTAGAGTTTCTAGCTAAATACTGCAAAGTATTTTTGGCGTTGTTATGAGTCCGAATAACTGAAACATGATATGTGGTGCCTAATGCTTTGAACTGATTCCCATCAAACAGCTGAAATTTATCTCTGTCAAATCTTATAGATCTTATATTTATCTTCGATTTTTGTAAATGTCCAGGTACTTCATATAAACATGTTTTGTTTAGGATGCTGTATTAATGCTGGCTACGTTTCTGGCATGAACACATTATCATATCGTTGTAACTAGATAAGCATACAATATTGCTTAGTGTCATAGAAATGTCTCCTGCCTACAGATAAGTAAATAGAGAAATAATATACTGAACATATGATACAGTATATTTTTAGGAGTAAAAGGTCGAAGAAAATATTAAGCGTATTGGCCGTGGACACAAAGTGTTGTCGGAAGACAAACCTCAATGCTTTTGACCGTAGTTGGCTCGCAGCCAAATAATTTTGCAACTGAGAATGTATTGTCGTAGCCTTTTCAATGACCAACATATTTTAAATTACCGTTGACACTGGAATCTTGAAGAGGAACGTCAAAGGCACCTCGTAGAATTAAGACTGAAATGATTAGCGATCACACAGTGGCATTCTAACAAAAAAAGATATTTCTCGTAGGTGCTTAATTTCCGACTTCTTCGGATAGGTTTTCATCTCTTTTTTCCCTATTTCTTTCCATTACACACACACTTATATATATGTATGTGTGTATAAATATATATATATATGTATGTATGTATGTGTGTGTATGTATGTATGTATGTTGTATGTATATATATTTATATACATATATCATATATATATATATATATATATTATATATATATATATATATATTATATATAATATATACATATATATCTATATATATATATATGTGTGTGTGTGTGTGTGTGTGTATGTATATATATATATATTATATATCTATTATATATATATATATATATATATATGTATTTATATCTATATATATATCTATATATACATATATATATATATATATATATGTATTTATATATATATATATATATATATATACATATATATATATATATATATATATATATATATTATATATATATATATATATATAATGCGTATATGGTATCGCGTGCGTGTGTATCTTCTTTATTATTTTAGTTTTTGCTTCGCGGGGAGATGAAGGGGAAACTATATTTTGTTGTTGTTGTTGAAAGAAAACGCTTTGTTGTTGTCAGTTCAAAACTAATATTTGTTTTGGAATCAGATTTTGAAACGCAAATTATTCTCAGTAAATCGAATAACTCTGTTGAATTTTGTGCCAAATATTGATTGCCATATAATCATATGTAATATTGGTAGGCTACAAATATCTGCATCTTATCATACGATTTCCTGATGGGATCTCGTTTTATATTCTTCCTCGTGGTGGCGAGGGTGCGGAATAATCGCTATTAAAGATTAAAAGAAACAAAAAATGATTGGATATAAAAACATTATTATTAACTTTCGTGTTTTTCTGGTTTTTTTATTCTATTTCCATTCTTTTCGTTCTTATTCTCGTCTTTCAATATTTTTGACTTATTTTTTATCTACCTTGCCAGTTTATTCATCGTCTTTCTCATCACAGTTATCATCACCATCAACACCCTCATCACCACTACCACCACTACCACCACCTTCATCGTCATCATCACCACGATCACCACCATCATCAGCAGCATCATCATCATCATCATCAGCAGCAGCAGCAATAGCATCTTCATCAGCAACCACAACAACAACAACAATGACATCCTCATCATCATCATCGTTCATCGTAATGTCACGTTTACTCGAACAAATCGACCCCAGAACTTATTCTATCGGTCTCTTTGTCAAACCGCTAAGTTACGGGGACGTAAACATTCGAATATTGGTTTCCAAACGATGATGGGCGGACAGACACAGGTACACAAACATATACGCACACACACATGCATACATACATACATACATACATACATACATACATACATACATAATGTTTGTATATATATATACACATACATATATACATATATACAGATATATATGTATGTGTGTATATACAGTATTTCACAGAAGTATGCACATCCCTAAAAATGTTCAGTAAAATTGCCATTATTCTGATAATATTGCAGAAAATCAAACGAAATTTATATTGAATAAAATATGTTACACAAGCAAACATTATACAAATTTGGAACACAAAACAATAAACATTTTCAAAGATATGAACGAAATATTAATTTTCAAATTCTACAAAAAAATATGTACACAGCAAAGGATTATTTGCTATATTCAATATCTGGTGCGACTGTCCTTACTTTCAAAGTCTTCTGAGCATTGAGTCGACTAAATTTCTCCATATAACCGATAAAATCGACTTCCATTCATCCTGAATGACGTCTTTCAGCTATGTTACATTGCGGGGATTTTACCCCCCTCAACCTTCCTTTTCAAAATACCCCAAGGATGTTCTATCGGGTTTAAAGCAGGTGACGTGCTAGGCCAGGGCAATATCTTTACCTTTTTATATGATAAAAATTTAGTCATCATCTTTGAAATGCGTTTAGAGTCAATATCATGTTTGAACATAGAATGTCTTCCTAGTTCATTTATGCTTTCAAGATTGTTTTTTGCAACATGTTACAGTAATGCCTTGAATCCATTTTTCTTTTAACACCAGCCGCACTCATGCAACCCCCAAAGCATAACCCTTCCGCCGCCGTGTTTCACGGTGCATTTGTTGCTATTTTCTTCACCTGGTCGTCGCCATACTCGTTTAATACCATCTGATCCAAACAATTTGATTTTAGTCTCGTCAGAAAAAAAAATTCTATTCCAAAATTCCTTCCCCTTACATAGGTTTCGGCAAAAGAAAGACGACTTGATTTATGTCTGGTAGTTGAGGAGACTTGTGGGTTCCTGGACGAGGTTTTTGCTTGGGGTTGCAAGGTGGTACGCTGGTTCAATTGTTGACTAGATCTCACACTCTTTCCACTAACAGAAGACATT
>NW_021826735.1:0-12049 GCF_006345805.1 Octopus sinensis | reverse complement strand
TATTTAAATTTTAGCATTCTTATATTATAGACGTGTCTACGCTTTTAACTTTTATATCCTTCTCCCTCTTTTTCATTTACTCTCTATCTATCTCTTTCTCTCTTTCTCTCTCTCTCTCTCTCTCTCTCCTCTCTCTCTCTCTCTATGCAAAAGACGTGGAGCCAAATAATTACTGTTGCACTCACGGTCGCAAAATTCCCAGACTGGCCGCGCGTTGCGTTCTACAGCAAAACACTTCGTTTCTCCTTCTTCCAGTCAACTCTGCAAACGGGTGTTTACCAAAATGTGTTTTCCAAAATGGAGGCGAACACCTTTCCCCACGTGATCGGCTTGAAAAATTATCAAGACCCTAGGATATTTTCTTACTTTTCTTAACATGAAACCAATGACAGCCTTAATTCACAAATATATGACGTGGGCCAAATAGCTCGAAACCGGCCAGTCCCGCGATCTTGTCAGCTGTTGGAAAGTGGTAGGGGTTCGCTCCCCCTGCTAGCGATTTATTATACATAAAGGGTGCAGAGCTTGCATCGAAAACCAGCTGGCGGAGAATCCGCCTGGGGTTAAACTAGTAGTAACATTCATCTGCCACTCTGGTGTGGCTGCTCGCCGCTTTAGTGTATAAATGCACCGATGCAAAGCAAGCTAACATACTTGCTTATAAGCAAATTGAGAGACATGCATACAAACATACAAACATACTTACGCGTATTTAATTACATACGAATCTGCAAACATGAACAAACACATATAACCATAAAGATGCTAAATCTGTAAGATTATCCACGGGAGTATGTTAGTGTTTGTAGTATCTGAAAGATTTGTCTTGTGAATACACTTCCGAATTAACACTTAATGCTTTTTGAAGGAAGGGATCTTAATGAGATGCATCTCTCTATTTTCAGTCGTGTAGAAGTCACAAGACTTGTAATTTCCAGAATAGGGGTCCCACCTGTAATTGCTGGTTACGTATCAAAATTTGAAACCAATATACATATTTTCTCTGAACAGAATTTCATTCTGATATGGCGCACAAGAATCTGTAAAAATCTCTTCATTAACTGAAAGGTTTCCAGTCCTAGGGGAATTGTTCTTAACGAGACTGCTGAAGGTGGTTAGCATGTAGTGTGTGGACGTTATTAAAGGTTTGTGTTACGGGGAGCACAACGCGTTTGTTGAATTAAGAACAATTTGTAGAACGTTAATAGAACGTTTAGCGTCCTTTATAGTAATGGACACTTCTTAATGCTAAAAGAATCAAAGATGTGTAGGTTTTCACTTAATCTGGGAGTGCTCTGTGGGATGAACTGAAAAAGAGTTAAAAATCTATCGTCACAGTATTGTCTTTAACAAAGTAGTAATTTAGATTTTAAGTTAGATATCAACAATGTGTGGACTGGACCACCGGCGTCTGTCGAATCTGTAGGCTCCACGCTCGTGGAATGGGATATTTGACTATTTTAAATCCAGACGGAGTTATTATAGTTTATGACCATGTAGGATAATATGAATTTTCTGTTTGGAGAGGACTGTCATCGATTAGAGCATCGATAACTAGAATCTCCGAAGTGGATATACAACAGTATTTAATATCAACGTCTAGTTCCAGGAATTTATAATTATGTCCATCAGGAAGAAAGTTCCCCTCTCTATGACTGCAGATGTGTAACTTCAAAGCGGCAACGGTGGTATGTCCTTAATTTTACGAACAATATTGTGTAATAAATGCTTATTGATATATTTTCCTGTCATGTTTTGGTCCGTATAATTTATCTGTTTGCCTTATCAAAATTGCATTTATTGTCCTTAAATGTGAACTATGTTTATATAAAGGAGACTTATTCGGTTCTATCGTTTATGTATTAAATCTGAGGAAGTAAAAACGCCTGTCTTCTGGGAATTTTTTCTTGTATTTTTATCCAGTCTATGATATTCCAAATGGTTTTCTTTTAGGATTCAGTATGGACAAATGAAAGGAACTTGTGCTGAGTCTTTGGGTCAGTTTGGTTCATGTTGTAAGACTTAGACGTAAATACAATTTTCTGTTCTTCATATCCCCTATTTTCTTCTTCGATGTTACCATTATACGTAAATATGTCGTCTAACACTCGTCGTCGTAGTGTTCTGCATTCAACACCCTTCTGACAAATAAAGAACGGATTGTTATTATTTCGTACAAAAATGTCATTAAGAACATCAGAATTTATTATTATCATTATTATTATTATTATTATTATTATCATTATTATTATTATTATCATCATCATCATCATCATCATCATCAATCATCATCATCATCATCATCATCATCATTGTCGTTGTTGCTGTTGTTGTTGTTAGTGTAGCTGTTTTATCTATTTTTTACTAAATATTTACTGTTATTAATTTATTGTCGATGTTTATTTGTTGTTGCTGTTGCTGCTGCTAAGGCTGCTCCTGATGCTGATGTTGTTGTTGTTGTTGTTGTTATTGCCGTTGCTGAGTTTCTTATCAATGTTGTTGTTGTTGCTTTTATTTGCCGTAAGGGAGGGGAAGGTTTGGTAGATGCGATGCATTTCCTCTTTTAAATTAAATTGTGATATATGATAGAGTTTTCGTCTGCCGTTTGTAGAATGATGTATATACATACGTGTGTGTGTGTATGGATATACACATGAAAGCACGTAACACGCCCAGTGTATATATATATATATATATAGACATACACATATAAATATATATATTATATAATTTATATATATACAACATATATATATTATTTACAAACATATCATATATATATTATTTATGTATATATATAAATATATATATTATTATAAATACATTGATATATATATATATATTATAATACATATACATATATATATATATATATATAGATTTAATATATAATATATACACATGCATAACTACATAAATATATATATATATGTATATATATAATATATATTTATATATATGTGTGTGGGTGTGTGTGTGCCCGGGCGAGCAGAAATACTGATTATATATATATATATATATACATGTGTATGTGTGTGTGTTTGTGCGCCTGTGTGTGTAAGCTTATGAGTATATGAACGTGTTTGGTGTCTGTGTACGTGACTATATACATGTGCGCACGCGCGCGCATTTTGATGTTAATGGAATGACATATATCTCAGAGCAATCCCAAGAGATCAGTTTCGACCATATTTAAAAATGAATGTTTTTAAAACTCTTAATTTATGAGCGTTTTTCGAATCTTAAGTAGATCATCATTAAAATCAGCCGGTCGTGGGACGTTGACGGGGTCGGGGGTGGTGCAGTGTCATACTTTATTATAGGTTTCTGTTTTGGAGCTTCTTGGTTTATCTCTTGGATGAATTGGCAGAATAGAGGACAATTGCAGCTATTTAATTAATTTCTAAGTTCAATTTGTGCCTTATTCACCTTGGTTTTCATCGATAAAAATGGCCACCAAAGCAAACACGGATAAAAATTTTATATAACAGATTCATATATATATATATATATATATATATTGTGTGTGTGTGTGTGGTGTGTGTGTGTGTGTGTGTGTGTGTATGTATATGTAAAATAATACAAACTGGGACAAGAACGCAAAACATTAGAAGACGATACAAAAAACACGGACGGACATTCGAAGCCTTCAATCTTCAGTAAGAACCGGATCATCCTCGCAATTCGGCTGATTAATCTTGAGAGTGCTCCGATCCGGCCAGCCCAAGGAAAAACTAAGCTACGAGCATTGATTTCTTGGGAAAAAGGATCGAATGATACGAAACAAGGACAGACAAAACACGGACGATGCCACACGAATAAAAATACAAAAAAACAATATAATATATATATACATATGTATATATGTATGTATGTATGTATGTATGTATGTACGTATGTATGTATGTATGTATGTATGAATGTATGTATGTGTATTTTTCAATGTGTCCAAATAAAGAGTTACCAAGGTAGCAAAAATTCACATAAGTGCCAATGATGTTACAGCCTACTTATTAAGGCAGAATTTCCGGAGTTTAGTGAAATGTTTTTATATCACATAGATAAATTAAAAAATGGAGTTAAACGCAGGTGTTATTCAAATTTTTAAACTTCTTATATATGTTTCAAAGAAAACATTGGTATTATTCCTCAGCGGTAATCACATTCTGTTAAATGACTTATTGATGTGTTTTGTTTCTTTTTTTCCCCTGACGAGATGATTACATTGTTTTACATCATTTTATTCCAACAGGAATAATACAAATGTTTTCCTCGAAACATATGTCGGAAGTATAAAGATTTGAATAACACCTGCGTTTAACTCCGTTTCTTAATTTACACACACACAACACACACACAAACACACACACAAACACATACACACACACACACACATATATAATATATATATATATATATATATACATATATATATATATGCATGCATGCATGCATGTATGTATGTATGTATATATGTATGTATGTATGTATGTATGTATGTATGTATGTATGTATGTATGTATGTATGTATCATGTATACATATATAATCAATTTGTGTTGCAAGATTCCTGATGTGAAATCATGTGTTGAAACAGATATTGTTGTATTTCGGGATGGTCATATTTGCCAAGTAAACACACGCACTATATATTTGCTTTTCAGTAGTTTACTATCTTTTTTTTTTTAACTTATGTTCCTTGTCTGGAAGTCTTTCGACACACATCCGTGACCTCTTCAGCGACACTTTTCGGTTTCATGTGTGCTCTTCCTCCGCTTACTCCATTCAAATTCTCATGGATGTGGAATAATAATGTCTTATTGTATAATTTTGTATTCTATATAAATACTGATTGTTATGTAATGAAGTTATGTATATTTGTTAGACTTTACTTAGCCAAAGAGATTTATAGATCGTTAATAGTAATACGAGTTTTTTTAAAGTTAGGTTTCATGTCTATACATTTATTGATAGCATAAATTTTAGTCTTTAATAACTATATTTGTTGATAGTTATTTAGTTATTATTTTTAATTTTTTATAATTGTTAGATGTGCACTTAAATCTAATATATGAATAACGATTTTTTTAGTTAATTAATTGGGTAATTAAATTTTTGGACTATAACTGAGTTAAGGATATTTGTGAGTTTATTGTGTTTTTTAAGCTATTTTGTATATTCATTAATATCTATTTTGTATATTCATTAATATCTCTAATAGTTGACTTATATATAGCTATTTTCAATTGATAATTTGTAGTAGTATTTTTCATTGATAAATATATTCGTAGTATTTATTGGATACTATATAAATACGTATTGATAATTTCATTGTATAAGTATTTAGTTGTTGAAGATATGTATTTCATTACTTCATTTTAGTTCTTAACTATACGGTTTTTGTAAGTTAATTAGCCAACGAGATATATGGCTCGTTAAATAGCTATAGCGTTCTTTTAAGATAGTTTATTTGGTTACAATCTGCTTTTTCATCTTTAATCTCTTAATTTTTAATATATTTCATAAGTAATAATGAATAAGAAAAATTATTATAAGAAAAATTATTATTTTATTTATTTCTGAAAAAAATACTGTTTAAATATATTTGATTATTTATTTACTATTATTATTAACCTGAGGATTGACTATAACCATAATTCGAATTATTAATTGAATTTAAATTATTGTAATTCGAATTAGGTTATGGGCATGAAACGATCGTAGTGGTTTTACTTTTTATCTTATATTAAACTTTTAATACTTTTTGATAGTTATATATATTTTTAAAAATTATTTTAAAAATCATTAAAAAAATAAATAAATAAAAAAAATAAATACAAAAATTAAAAATATAAAAAAAATATATATATATATATAAATATATATATATATATATATATATATATATATATATATAATATATATAAATTTATAAACATAAGTAATAATTTTAAATTTTTAACTTTAAATTTAAATATTTAAATTTAAATTTGGATTTTATATATTTTGTATATTATATTAATTATTTTTATTTCTATGTTTTGGCTTATGTTTTTCACTGTTTGATTTGCCTAATAGTGGTTTTATCGCTAATCTAATTTATATATATATATATATATACATATACATACACGCATGCATATATGCATCTGTGTGTGTATGGGTGTGTGTGTGTGTATGTGTATGTGTGTGTGGTGTGTGTTGTGTGTTTGTGTGTGTGTGTTAATCGAAAGCGCTCGCATACTACGAAAAACTTCCTCCAAAACAGATTAGTAACATTCTGATAAACAGATTTTATAACTTTTGTTTTTTAACAATCTCTTTAAGATAAAATTTCCTTTAGACTTAAAAACTGTACTAAGTAATTTTCAGAAAGACTTTTAATATATATATATATATATAATATATATATATATAGATATATATATATATATGTAATATACGAATGTATGTATATATATATATACACTATAATACATCATATATATACATATATATTATAGGATAATATATATATATATATATATATATATATTTATATATATATAGATTATATATATTCTATATCTACACATATATATATATACGTATAGATATATGTATATAAATATATACTTATATATGATTGACTGATCCTAGTTTCAGCTCACGAGCTGTGGCCATGCTGGGGCACCGCCATTTATATATATATATATATATATATACTATATATATATATATATAGACTAATATATATATATATATATATATATATATTTTTATATATATATAATATATATATATATATATATATATAAGATTCTATATATTATATATATCTAATATATATATTTATATTATATATATAATATGCATATGAGTGCGTGTGTGTGTGTGTGTGTAAATAGCTTATTATATTTCTTCCTTTAATTTGGAGATTCCAAACAGATTTCTAATATAGATTCTTCATATTTTGCTGGTAGCAAAGTAAATTAAATAAAATTTGGGATTTTGTGGAGAGTCAAAATAGGTTACACGAACAGAACAGTGAAAACAAATAGGAAGGGCTGCTAAGCCTAAACGCAGTTTTGGTGGCGAACGCGTAAAACAAGCTTGGACAGGAGACAGACAAGGACACGTCCTCCTTGTTCCAGCTACAACGGAGAGAAAGAAGGAAACACAAGATAGGAGAATAAAGAAAGATGGCCGATGGTCACGTGGTAGACGCATGAACAAGGGAAGAGGAGTGAGAGAGTGGCCGTCCGTCTGTTACGACGACGATTGTTCCAGTTGATCCGATCAACGGAACAGACTACTCGTGAAATCAACGTACAAGTGGCTGAGCACACCACAGACGCGTGTACCCTTAACGTAGTTCTCAGAGAGATTCTGCATGACACAGATTGTGACAAGGCCGGCCCTTTGAAATACAGGTGCTACTCATTTTTGCCACCTGAGTCGACTGGAGAAAGTGTCTTGCTCAAGGAACAACGCGTCGCCGGGAATCGAACTCACAACTTTACGATCGTGAGCCGAATACCTCTAAGCCACGCGCCTTTACATAATATATATACATATAGGCGCAGGTGTGGTTGTGCGGTAAGTAGCTTGCTAACCAACCACATGGTTCCGGGTTCATTCCCACTGCGTGGCATCTTGGGCAAGTGTCTTCTGCTATAGCCGCGGGCCGACCAATGCCTTGTGAGTGGATTTGGTAGACGGAAACTGAAAGAAGCCTGTCGTATATATATATATATATATATGTGTGTGTGTGTGTGTGTGTGTATGTGTGCGTGTGTGTGTGTTTGTGAGTCTGTGTTTGTCCGCCTAGCATTGCTTGACAACCGATGCCGGTGTGTTTACGTCCCCGTCACTTAGCGGTTCGACAAAAAAGACCGATAGGATAAGTACTGGGCTTACAAAGAATAAGTCCCGGGTCGATTTGCTCGACTAAAGGCGGTGCTCCAGCATGGCCGCAATCAAATGACTGAAAACAAGTAAAAGAGTAAAAGAGTAAAATATATAGATAGATAGATAGATAGATAGATAGATAGATAGATAGATAGATAGATAGATAGATAGATAGATAGATAGATAGATAGATAGATATAGATATATATATATCAATATATGCATGCATTTATACATACATGTGCGTGTGTGTGTGACTTTGTTTCCCGCTCTAACGCTTCAATACTGGTGTCGATTTGTTTACGTCCACATAATTTATCATTTCGGTGAAAAAGATAGATTGAGTAAGTACCAGACTGTAAAACAATGAGTATTGCGGTCGAACTGCTCGACTAAAGTCCTTCAAGGCAATGCTCCACATTGGCCGCAGGCCAATAGCGGCAAAAAGTAAAAGATAAAAGATATACCCATTCCCTGACCCCAAAATTGATTTGGTTTTGGGCTTATGGAAGAAATCATTTTTGCTATTGTTGTTGTTGTTGCAGCTGCTGTTGTTTTATTATTTACTAGCAGTATCGCCCGGCGTTGCTCGGATTTGTAAGGGAAATAACTATATAAGCATTTTTAGAGAGTTATAGCCAAAAAATTGCAAAAAAATGCATTAAAAATGGAAAAAAATTTATGGTAAATATTTTTTTAAATCGTTGACTCATCGTAGACATTTTTAGAGTGTTACTTCCCTTATATAATAGCGAAAAAATGCATTAAAATAGAAAAAAATGATGGTAAATTATTTTTAAAATCGTAGACTCATAGTAGACGCGCGCTAATACCCAGACGGGCTCGATATGAATCATGACTATAAGATACCCGCTTTTGGTTACACTGCACCGCAAAATGTGGGAGTAGTTAGGAATCTAAATCGTAGGAGACAGACACACAACTTGACTTTTATATATAAAGACTTTTCTTTTAGGATTGCACGTACGTACGTATGTCTGTCTGTCAGTCTGTATGCATGTATGTATGTACATATGTATGTATGTATGTATGTATGTATGTATGTATGTATGTATGTATGTATGTATGTATGTGTGTCATTGTTCAGTTTTATTTCAAGATTTCTTGCTAACAGAGAAAGAACCGGTTTCTAACCTACATCCAAGGTTCCTTCATTGGAATTTGAACATCAACAACAAAGACTTTTTTATGTATATATGCTTG
This sequence comes from Octopus sinensis, assembly GCF_006345805.1. Lineage (NCBI taxonomy): Eukaryota > Metazoa > Mollusca > Cephalopoda > Octopoda > Octopodidae > Octopus > Octopus sinensis. The sequence continues at coordinate 2,936 of NW_021826735.1, read as the reverse complement.
TATGTACGCACGTATGTATGTACATATGTATGTATGTATGTATGTATGTATGTATGTATGTATGTATGTATGTATGTATGCTTGTATGTATGTATGTATGTGCGCAGATTTGTATGTTTAGCTTTACGTATGTATTCTCATGCATATAGTTACATATCTAGACATGCTCATATATACTTAAAAGATAAACTTCTGGAAAGTTTTACAGATCTTTACAGTTTCAGTGGTGGATTGGATGTGTGATCTTCGAATTAGCTGTCTCCTTTCTGGTTTTGAGAAGCCTAATTTCTCAAGATTGGTATTTAGGCAGTGTCTTACATATCCCATATGTATGAACGTATGTATACAAAGATGGCCGATAAATACAGTTCAGTAGTGTAACGAGATGGCAATTCTGAAAATGCAATTTTACGTGGTTGCGTATCATACTTTTGTTCATTTACTTGTTACAAACACGGTTATTATATTTAGCCTAATATTTTCTTTTATCCTGATTATATACTTATATTCTCTCTCCCTCCCCCTCTCCCTCTCTCTCCCTCTATCTCCCTCCACCTCTCTCTCTCAAATTTTCGATAATTTTAACTTACATTTTGCATTTTATATTTTTACTCTCTGCTTATCTTTCCTTGTTTTACGTACACGTCATTTCCTGCACGTGATGGCTTTTTTTTTTAGTATCTGATTACATTCGTAGTGGGAGTTTTTGCTTTTTGTTGTTTTTTTCTTTTAGTCTTTTGTTTTGTTGTTGTTGTTGTTGTTGTTGTTGTTGTTTCTGTAGCAGTAACCAAAATTTCTCTTCCACTTCAGGTAAAGAAGTAAATTTAATAATTTTCTTTTATTCGCTCTATTCTATTTTCTACCTTTCGTGCTTTCCTTCATGCTCTCTCTCCCTTCCTCTCTTTTTCTCTCTCTCTCTCGCTCTCTCTATCTCGAACACTTTTTATATATTAGATTGGAAATAAAGTCCTGTTACATCTTTCACAAGATCACTTTCAAAGTACTTTTTCAGTACTTAAAGTGAAATAAGCATAAATTTTCACATTCTAACATATTTTTCTTTCATTCTTTTTTTTTTCCAGATTACTTTATGGTTAAAATCGCATCGAATTTACTCTTTTGAAATGAGCTTAGATCAGGCTCACATCAAACACTGTATGCAGTAAGGATTTAAAAGGAGCTCTTCAGAATGGAATCGACAAGGAATACTTGTTCTATCTAATAAATATGAAGCTTTAATTTTCTGCAGATACCATCGATGGTTTGGTGCGTTTCACTCGGGAAATTTTTACCTCACAGAAATCCCTCGATTTGGGCAACAAACTTCTGTTAATATCGAACTCCTAAGAACCGTAGTTGCAGAAAATTCACAGCAAAATGCACGATAATTTGCAAAAAGAATCAATTTACACTCGTGTCTGTGTATATGTGCATGTGTGCGTGCGTGTATGTGTGTACACACACACACATTGTATTTTTGCTGCTTTTGGTATTATTGAATGTAATCCTTATCTTTATATATATATATGAGTGGCTGTGTGGTAAGTAGCTTGCTAACCAACCACACGGTTGCGGGTTCAGTCCCACTGCGTCGCATCTTGGGCAAGTGTCTTCTGCTATAGCCCCTGGCCGACCAATGCCTTGTGAGTGGATTTGGTAGACGGAAACTGAAAGAAGCCTGTCGTATATATGTATATATATGTATATGTGTGTGTGTTTGTGTGTCTGTGTTTGTCCCCCTAGCATTGCTTGACAACCGATGCTGGGTGTGTTTAGTCCCCGTCACTTAGCGGTTCGGCAAAAAATAGAGACCGATAAGTAAAATAAACTAAAAGGGGGTGCTCCAGCATGGCCGCAGTCAAATGACGGAAACAAGTAAAAGAGTAAAAGAGGTAAGAGTATATTATATATTATATATATATATATATATATATATATATATATATAGATATATATATATTTATATATATATATATATCATCAATAATAATAATAATAAATAATAATAATAATATATAATAATAATAATAATAATAATATGACAACAAAAGCATGAATAAGACCTCGATATTATGTAAAATTAGAGGAGTTATCTATAAATATGATATGTGACAATTACTGGGGCTGAAGTCTGCTCGGCATCTCATCAGTTATTAAGACAAAATGCAAGCGTTTTGTCTTAATAACTGATGAGATGCCGGAGCAGACTTCAGCCCGTATCCGAAACTGAGTTTTATTATGACAACCAACTAATATCGTATCTATATATATATTATATATGTATGTATATATATATATATTTATATATATAAGCTATATATATATATTATATATATATATATATACAGGAAAAGCTTGCATACATTCGTTAACTTCGATGTTTATATTTGTATATTCCCTATGATCCCATAATTTCCATGCACTGCCATTCATTCCTGGGCGATTTATATGAAACATAAACATTTCAACAGACCCAAAGCAGATTTATGTATTCAGGGGCTTAGCTTTCCATACAGCTGTATCTGCAATTTCTGTCTCGTTATTCTTATGGAGATGGGATTTCAGCAAATACTTGCAACTCACTCGTAACGTATTTGGTATTTTTTCTGAATACGATAAGCGATTTCACCTGTGTATTATGAATTACGACATATATATATATGACATGTGGGAGCCATTTTGAATTTCCTAATTATTATTAGGAAATTTTCTATTCGATCCATTGAGGAATCACATTGCTGTGTTATGTCTCATGGTTTCAATTAAATCCCACAGATATCACATTCGGTCCACTTTTGACAGGTCATTGGCATTTATCACCGCCCACATTAATTTACCGAATACATTTAAATTAACCAACTTTACAGTTGACCAAAACTCTTATGGGGTTTCAAGTGTTGATCCTTATCGCCATGTTATAAACATGTCGTCCAACG
>NW_021826734.1:0-11970 GCF_006345805.1 Octopus sinensis | reverse complement strand
CTTGAATCTTTATATATACATATATATATATGTGTGTGGTGTGGTGTGTGTGGTGTGTGTGTGTATGTATATGTATAATAATATATATATATGATATGCACATAAACATATTTACATATAATTATTTATGTATTCATAATATATATATGTGTGTGTGTAAATATATATATATGTATGTATGTATATATATATATGATATGCACATACATATACATATAAATATTTATGTATGTATATATGTATGTATATGTATATGCACGCATAAATGTTTACACCCTCAGACACAGAGAGATAGACACAAACAACAAATTTATATATATATATTTGTTGTTATTTTTTTTAGCTTCCGTCAACTTATGATCAAAGATGTTCTGGTGATGACCATCCTGTTGTTTTTCTATGTACAAGGATCCAAAACTCCATTGTCCAATATGTGTCTTTCTGTTGTTTTTGTTTTGTTTTTTAAATGCAGGACGAGATTTGCGCTAGATTAAAATTGCTAATTTGATCATCTTCAAATGACAACCTCGAGGCTTCCTCCATACACCTGATCTATGATCATAGGCATTCCAGCCATGATATTACCTTCTAAATGTTTCAGCCATAATATTTATGGTTGAGAAAATACCTTATTGAAGAATATCGAAGAATATGGGAGAGTATCAATGAAAGAAATTGGTGTGAAAGGAGGCGTAGTCGTTGAGTTCTATCGTTCCGTGTGCAAGTAATGAGTGTGAGATCTTACAGGCCGATTAATTGTATTTTACCGATTCACACTGCCTGTTGGCAGTGCCCTAGCATGGCTACAGCCTCTGGCTGAAGCCATGCTAAAATAATTAGAGAATGATAGAATATCGAATATGTGCAGCCCTTTTTTGTGTTAAGATTGGAAATCAGTGGTTCTAAACCGGGATCTGGCATATGGCCCCACTGGGTCCATATAAGAATTTCTTTTTTTTTTTTTTGTTAACATTTTTGAATAATGAATTGCTTACGCTTCTACAGATAATAAAATATTTTAACAATTTTTTTCATACAATTCCTAATAATATTTCATTATGAAAAATATAAAAAGATATTTTTTTCAACATCGGGATCCACTTGATGGAAATAGGAATCAAAGGACTCCACTGTTGTAAAGTGTGATTTGAAGAGAGGTTTTTGCTGTGGTGTTGCTATTTCTAGTATATTTTGTAGCCTCGTAGTGGCTCGTCCTGTGGTTTCTTAGCCTACATTACTGGCTAGGTTCGCCATAAATATCCGTTGAGATAATATAATATACGTACTAAACGGAGAACTGGAAAAACCAAGAAGAGAAAACAAAAACTGAAAATAGAGAGAAAAAGACAAATATAAACAAATAAAGAGATAAGAGACGAAATACAGTGTGGCTTCACATAAAAGATTCTTCGACTAATTAACTTGTTAGAAGTCCATTAGAAATTTATGAGGGAAATTCATTTATACAGGACAGAAAGGAAGTTGTCCGAGTCTTCTTGAGACAAGCGAATATTTCATAACATAATTTGTCATTTACAAAAAAAAAAAAAAGATAAAAAGGAAAGAAAGAATGAAGAAAACTAGAATAATTTTTTTTAAATTCCAGCGATAAAATAAGACAAAAGAAAAGGTAAATAAATCAATAAAGCTTTAGACAGATAAAAAGAGTAACAAGTTAAAACAATGTCACTGATCGGTTCAGACTGATGACATCTTTCATTTGCAATATCTTCGTTTTGTTTTCGATTTGTTTGTTTGTTTAGTTTTCATATTCGGGCATTGAGGAATAAAAGAAATCATAACTGGAAAAGAATTCTGTTATAATCACAAGCGTAGCTGTTTGGTTAAGGAGTTCGGTCGCACAGCCAGGCGGTTCCAGTGAATTTGCTAGAGGGTCAGAATTTTGCAGAAGCGCTTCGTACATACATACATACATACATACATACATAGTGGAACGAGATAACTAAGGTACCAGTATTATTCAAACTACCATTGAATAATTGCGAATTATCGCGTATGAAACCACTGATGCCGCATTAACTGTACTCGGTTGTTAAAAAAGATTATCCTTCTTCTTGTTAATCACGCTCCTTCTAGTTCATTACTTATAAGTGTGTGTAAATAAGTATATATATATATATATATATATATATATATATATATACAGGGTTGGACAAAACAATGGAAACACCTTAAAATTTCAAACAATATTGTACTATAGGGTAGAACTGCTTTGGCAGTAATTACAGCTTGAATTCTACGAGGTATGGACTCGTACAAAGTTTGAATTGTGTCCAAAGGAATTTTTGTCCAATCTTCAGCTAAAACAATCTCCAGTTCTTGTAGTGATGATGGTGGAGGATATCAACTCCTTACTTGTTTTTCTAAAATGCACCATAAATGTTCAATAATATTGAGATCTGGAGACTGTGGTGGCCAGATAAGATGTTCAACATCACTAGATTGCGTTTCCCTCCGGAAGCAGTCCCGCAACAATAGGATGAACTTGATCAGATAAAACGCTTAAATAGTCTTGACTGTTAATTCTGCCGTGAAGGGAAACCATTGGGCCGGTAGTTTTCCAAGATATAGCCCACCCCACCCCCACCCCAGATCATCACAGATCCTCCTCCATGTTTAACAGTTGGAAGAATGTAGTCTGGATCAAATGCTTCATTTGGCTGTCTCCAAACGTATACTCGAACGGTGGTTGGAAATAGGGTAAAGGATGGCTCATCCGAGAAAATTACATTCTTCCCCTGCTCTAGGAACCAATTCTGTAGGTTTTTACTCCACTCTAAACACCTTGCAACGTTGTTTTTGAAAGTGATTTTCTGATTGCAGACCACCCCTGAAATCCAGCTTTGTGCAGCTCCCGACGACAGTTTTTGTGGAAACTCGGTTCTCGAGGTGGTCCTTAAGCTCTGCAGTAATTTGCACATGCAATTCGCGTAAGAGTCCGACGGTCCCTATCTGAAAGTTTTGGTTGTCTACCGGAGTTTTGTTTCGGCGAGGAGGTTTTTCCCTCTATCTCAAAGGCTGTCAATACTTTCGAGACAGTACTTATTGATACACCAAACATTTCGGCTGTTTTCGTTACGCTAGTGCCTGCCATACGAACACCAACAATTTGACCTCTTTGAAAGTCTGATAAATCTTTCATTTCAATGAATTTTAATTAGCTTTTTTGTGATGATATCTGAAAAGAAACAGCAATTTTAGCAAAACATATTAAGCAACACAAATAATAAAAAAATAAATAAGCTTTTAACGGTTTTATAGATATTTCAAAATTATGATGCTATGATGCTAAGTGCTTCCATTATTTTTTCCAACCCCTATATATATATATATATATATACCTACACACACACATACATACATACATACATACATGCATGCATACATATATACATACATACATATGTCCACACACATACTCGTGTGTGTGTGTGTGTGATAATAGCTTTCCGCTTGTAACTAAGGAAGACTGTCGATTGGCCATTGCACGTGCAAAATGCCATCGATGCCCATGCGTGAGGTTATTGCACCTGGAGTCAGCTTCGCCTGAGTCCATGTCTGCAGCTTAAAGGCTCCCCTCGGCGCTCTCGTACTTGACCGGGCATCGAAAAGTCGCCTCGCTGTCAATTGCACAACCTAAGACCCTCGGTCCAACGAGACTTTTACACCACCTCACAGGCCCTCAACACCCTGCCAAAATGATCCAGAGACAAGACAGAGCAAGATATCCAGTGTCAATATGGGTCGCAAGCTGAAGAATGTGAGTGTGGCATGATCTCAAGCGCAAGCGAAAGATCCCAAAAATGTCCAATACTATTCTCTGCAGACCCAGCTTTATATCAGAGTAACCTTCTCCAAGAGACATGCTTTAACAAATTCTAAGGGGTGTCTCACTCCCAGTGATCTTCCAACACTCCGGATACCATCCGTGCTGTGTGGGTGTATGTGTGATACGACAGAATTAATAAAAACTCACGCACGCACACACACACACACACACACACCATAGACACAAACGCTATAAACACGAACGTATACACACACACACGCACACGTATATATAATACATATATGTGGAGAAATCTTAAGCGGTTGTGCAGAACCATGATGAAAGACGTTCTGTATATGACCATCCTAACTTTTATTTAGACAATATATCTTTGTTGTCCTCGATCGTTCAGGGTTGATCATATATTTGCTCGTGTTTGTGGACCCTGTTTAACTACTTTTATTTTTCTGTTCCTGAAAAAGACAGCAACAACAACTTGAGGGGTAGCTCCCTATGCATGTAAGCCTCAGCTCTCTGCCGGTAGATATGCCAGAGTTTGTCCAAGGGAAACTCAGGCCGATGCAGCTTCGAATTAATATTGTAACAGACTGTTAGAACGCAAGAGAGCAAAGAGCCAGAACATACAGCACAAAATAAGATTTCTGGCTCTCTAACAATTCGGCCAGTCCATTGCCTAACACTGGTACTTTCTTTATCGACCCTGTAAGAATAAAAGACAAAGCTGACCGTAACGGGATTCGAACACAGCGCTGAGAGTCATATCACATAACCCGCAGCATTCTTTCCGACGCTATTACGACTCTGACAACTCGCTACTTTGGTAGTATATCTAGGAGTATATTTTACAATGTGTCTTTGATTTCTGAATAGCGTAGGGTGTGAGATGAAGAACATTTCAATGTTATTTCTAACAGATCGTGTTCCAGCCTGCAAGCGATCTTTATCAACACATCGTAAGCAACCTTTTAGTGTCTATGTACACATTTACCATTACAATGTATGCGTGGATAAATATTTGTGCTTCACAAATATACATGTGTGTATACATACATACACACATATATATACATATATATATATATACATATGTATATATATATATATGCATACATATATATATATATGAATATACACATACATATATCATATGTATGTGTATATATATATGTGTGTGTCTATATATAGATGTATGTATATATGTATATGTATGTATACACACACACACACATACATGTATACATACGTTTATATATATGCACACACATGTACATATATAGATTTATAGATTTACATACATTTATTCATATTTATATATGCTTGTGTGTATACATACATATACATATATACATACATATATATAGACATATATATATTTATACATGTTTATGTATATAGATGTATACATAAATATATATATGTGTGTGTGTGTGCGTGTTTTGTGTGTGTATATATATATATACATGCATCTATGTGTATGCATGAATGTATATACATATGCATACACACACACACACACACACACATATATGTATATATATATATATATATATATATATATATACTGAGGCTACGTATATTGTTTCTTTTAACTACTTTGACACCTAAAAATGGAATTGTTCGTGAATTGGATTTTTGCCGAAACTATGTTAAATATTCATAATGAAGAATAGAATTATTTTAATAGACATTTCTGTTTGTTTTGTTTGTTTTTTTAGTTTGTGGCTATTTTTTCTCGTGTCTCCGTCGCAAAATATTGCCGAGACCGCGACATAAAAATAATGAACACTAGCCATAAAGTAACACCAGAGTCTATGACTAAACTAGTTTTTGATTAGTCAAAGACATCGAATCTCAACAGATACGAAGCATTCAAAATCCTGTGATTACTAATAAGGAAGAGACCCTCGTAGACACTCCACTATTCCCAGGGTGTTGGTTTCGAGGAAGTTTAACTATGTCGGACAGGATGCTCAGAGTTATTGGGTGTGTTCCTTTGCGTTCTGAGTGCAGCTTTTATATATTATGTGGATGGTAGACTTTATTCTATCGCCCATTTTAACACCGCCGCTTTGTGCCGTGGGTGCCTTTAGCGGAATCTGTACTGCTGCAAACATCCGTGGTAGGCCACGGGATCTGAGATTCCTTCTGCTTTCCCTCCATCTCTCTCCTTCCCCTCTATCTCTGACGACTTGTAAAGAGTTACGGGAACTGCCTTTCCTTTCGAATAAATGATAAAAGAAAAAATGATAAAATGATAAAAAATGATAAAACAGGAAAAAGAAACACGACTATTGTTGATAATAAGCAAATACCCACCGCCATTGAATCGGAGGTCGAGCAGAATCCCCTCCAAGGCACAAGTCCGGGCAAGGTTGTTTATGGAAGACCAGCTGTTTCCCATGCATAGCAGCCTCTCCTTTCCACGCCACCGCTGTTATCCAAGAGAAAAGTAAAGGGTCCGATACAGCTTGGCACCAGTGATGTTTCAATTCATTTTTACAGCTGAGTGAACTGGAGCACCGTGAAATAAAGTGTCTTGCTCAAGAACACAACACGCAGCCCAGTCCGGGATTCGAGCTCACAACGTCAGCATTGGGAGCCACTGCGCCATCCTCCTTCACGTATTAGAATAATAACAAATTAATTAACTAACCATATAACAATAATAATGATTTTTATTTGTTTTCTTGAGTACTTCTAATTACCAATGATAATTATTTCATGACATCCTCTTTGGTTTAATTAGAGCAATATCACAGCTATCTTTAGTCTCTCGTTCGTTCTCTCTCTTTCCCCCACCTCCCTGTTTCACTAAACATTCCTACAATACCTTTCTGCCTTCTGCCTTCCCGTAATTATAATTCGATTATCCCAGTATGCTTCTGTCTTTTAGATCTTGGAGCAACTTCCTATCTCCTGTAATGGCAGAGTAGTGAAGAAGCCCACTTTATAAACACGTGGTTTCGGGTTCAATACCATTGTGCGGCATTTTGCACAAGTGTATTCTTTTATAAAACAAAGTCCTTTGTGTGAATTTAATAAAAGAAAGCTGCAAAGGAGCCTGTATATATATATATATATATATATATCGTAAAGACAGACGAAATACTGCCGAGCATTTCGCCCGGTGTGCTAACGTTTCTTATTTCTTTATTGTCCACAAGGGCTAAACATAGAGGGGACAAACAAGGACAGACAAACGGATTAAGTCGATTACATCGACCCCAGTACGCAACTAGTACTTAATTTATCGAACCTGAAAGGATGAAAGGCAAAGTCGAACTCGGCGGAATTCGAACTGAGAACGTAAAGACAGACAAAATACCGCTAAGCATTTCGCCCGGCGTGCTAACGTTTCAGCCAGCTCGCCGCCTTTCATGCACTTAATATATTTATTTCTTTATTGCACACGGGGGGGGGGGGGCTAAACGTAGAGGTGACAAAAAAAGGGATTAAGTCGATTACATCGACCCCAGTGCGTAACTGGTACTTATCTAATCGACCCCTAAAGGATGCATGCGACTAATATATTAATAGATAATACAGACTTTGCTATGCGTGTGTTTCATGTTTTCTTCACGTTCTTCACTTTAAATTCGCCAGAGAGCTTGTATATTCTGTCCAAAGAAATCAAAATAAAAAAAGAAAAATGTTGTAATTCGCTTTATTTTAATAAATAAATATACCTACATTAGATATTTTTATTTAGTTGTTTGTATTAAATTCTGGTTCACCCTGATATATTTTATATATACTTTACAATACACAGACATATACACACATATATATATCCATATATATATATATCTATATGAATAAATATATCCATATATATATGAATGGATGTATATATCTATACAGATATAGGAAGATAGATAATTTGATGTGTGTGTATGCGTGAGTATGAATGTCTATGTACATATATATCTGCGTGTGTATAAGTATATATACATAGAGAGAGATATAGGTAGATAAAAAAATTTATATATATATATATATGTATATGTGTGTGTGTGTGTGTGTGTGTGTGTGTGTGTGTGTGTATGTGTGTGGTGTGTGTGTGTGTGTACGTATGTGCATGTCTGTGCGTGCGCGTTTGTTTGAAAATAATAAACTGGGAAGTGTTGTGGTGGCCAACGTCGACAGAAATTGTTTTCATTGGTGAACTCTAAAGTTTTCATTTTCTTAAGTCCGTTTGCCGCTGGGAGGAGAAATTCTTTACGTTTCTAACTGTGTCCTTCGTCGGAGAGAAAGAGAAAATCGGTTCCTCATGACCCCAGTCTATGGGAAGTGTAAAGATGGCGAAGAAATAGAGTGGGGGGAAATTTAGTAGGAGAGGGAAAGGAAGAGGAAGTGTGTTGTTGTTGCGGCTGTTGTTGGGAAGAGATTTATAATAATAATGAAACGGGATTTTAATATTTAAGAAAGGACGTGTTGAATCAGTCAGAGGTGAGGGTTTAGCGAGTTCGTAAACAGTTTTTGTCATACCAATAACAATATATAGATTCATGTCCAGATATATATGTATATATATATATATATATCGAGAAAACAATATGGCTATGAAACTCTAAAGACGTGTGTATGTGTTAACATATATATAAGGATTAAAAAAACACTCACAGTTGGACAGGAGAATGAACAGAATAAAATAAAATGAACGGGAATAATGAAAAATAGCGAAGCTGAACAAACCTATGTTTAACACGCTTACACACACGCGCAAACACACATACACACACACACACGAACGTACAAACACACACACACGCTTTCATACTTATCTATGTGTGCATATATGTATATTCATATTCTTGTTCGAAAGAGCAACTCTTGCTGATGCAAAATATGTTACGCCATATTGCAGAAGAGTTTTATGTGCGAGTGTATTTGTGTATGTGCGTTCATGTGGTGTGGAGAGAGAGAGAGAGATGTCGGTAGATAGATAGATATACACGTCTATCTTTGTATGATATATGTATGTGTGTGTGTTTGTATATGTATAATATATATATATATATATATATTATATATATATATATATAATATATATATATATATATTTATAATTATATATTTATGGAGATGCACTTGTATAGCAAGTGACCTGATTGAGATCGGTGTTGGAACGAAATCAATAAATATTTTCGTCGCTTTGAGACCGCGACCTGTTCACTGAGGTGCAGCACAGAGTTTTGTCAGTGAACAGGTCGCGGTCTCAAAGCGACGAAAATATTTTGACAAATTATATTTAAATGTTGAAGTGAATCTACGGGTTTGCGTGTGTTTCTAAAAGGGTTATAAACACCTTCCACGCTGCAACTGTATAATTTATGTACGTCTATATATATATATATATCTTATATATATATATATTATATATAATATAATAAAATATATGTAATATATGATATATATATATAAATATATTATATCTATATATATATATATATATATAATATATATGTAGTATGTATGTATGTATATAGATATAAGATAAATTTAACGGTGTGAACTTGTTAGCCATATTACTATTGCCGTATTAAGATTAATAACGGCAATAATACTTCTATATTTACAAATGTGTGTGTGTATGTGAAAGAGTGTGTGTATGTATATATGTATATATACATACATGCATGCATACATACATACATACATATATACATACAGTGGCAGCCAAAATGTTCAGAACGGCATTGTTTTCGTCATGGGTTTTGCAGTAAATCACTAAATCATCCATAACTTTTGTATTATCCTCTCAAATTACACCAAAATCTCAGACAATAACAATTAATATTGTATTTACTGTCTGTGAAAATTACTTTGATAAAAACTTATACTTACTTTTCTGACGAAAACAATGCCGTTCTGAACATTTTGGCCGCAACTGTACGTACATACATACGCATTGAGACGAGTCAAAAGTCTGGCAGTATTTGCATACGTGCTAGTTTGCGTATATACCACGTGACGGAAGCAGTTCAAACTCTAGAAGGTACCCGTTGAGTTTTGTAGTGTCATGGTAGTTGGTGCGCTGGTATGTTGTATATTGCTGCACTCCCTATGTGATTTGAAAACCGCATAGATGATGGTGCAACGTAGTTTAATTCGGTAACTTGTGCTTTACGAGTTCGTACCAGACCGTAATATCGCAGAAGTAATCGAAAACATTTGCTGTGCGAAAGTTGAAGGCATAGTTGTTAGTAGTACAGTAAGCAGATAGTTCAAGAAATTGCAAGAGCCTCGAACACTAAGCAGCGTCAGGTAGGCCTAAAACCGTGATGTTCGAAGCCATGCTCCAGGCCATAAATGCAAATCCAGCGAGTAACACTCGGAGAGTATTAGGCGATCTTGGCGTCTCACTGTTGTATGTTACTGTGCGGCAGAAATATGTGGCATTCAGTTATATATTTAAGAGATGAGGAATTATGCACGTTATTTACATTACTTACATTTGTCCTCATGACGGATATTTGTCAACGTTTCGGCTGATATACCCTCCTGCCTTCATCGGGTGTCTTGGGGAACTTTCGAACCTGGGTTCTCATTCCTAAGGTATTTTTCGATGTTGTTGTGTTGTTGTTGTTATTATTATTTGATTTTGATTTTTGATTTTTCCAGTTTCAGCTAATGAGATGTGGCCATGTTGGGGCACCGCCATTAAAATATGAGAATATGGCCAGTATGGGGCTCGAACCCACGACATTCGCGGTATTAGCACGACGCACTAACCAACTGAGCTAACCGGCCTCTTTATTATTATTATTATTATTGTTATTATTATTATTATTATTATTATTCATCATTATTATTATTATTATTAATATTATTATTAATATTATATAATATTATTATTATATTATTATTATTATTATATATTATTATTATTATTATTATTATTATTATCATTATCATTATTATTATTAGTATATTATTATTATTATTATTATTATTATTATTATTATATTATTATTCAGGTCACTGCCTGGAATCGAATTCGGAATCTTGGGGTTAGTAGCCAGCGCTCTTAACCACTACGCCATATTCCCGTGGGCAATTATGGAGTAATATGCCCGTGGGCATATGGCGCATATGTAAATAATGTAAATAATGTATGTGGCATTGTTCAACAGAAAGCGAGTTCTTCCGCAGCAAGTTAACGCAAGACCTCATACCGCTGGAATGACCTAGAATAATCCCCATGATCTTGTGGGAACAGAACTGATGCCACATCCAACATTTAGCCCAGATCTAGTTCCTTCGGGTTATTACGTGTTCCGAGCCATGGCACACTTCTTGCGCTCACAACTTTTCATCAACCAAGTTTCAGAGAAGGAGTTTTGCGCCTACGGAACCAAGGACTGGTATCAGCATAGGATCAAAGAACTGGCAGAAAGTTGGCTTCAGATGATACAACACGATGGCCTCCACGGCTGCTTTCGCTGTAACTTGACAAACATAGCAAATAAGTTACCAAAATGCTGCAAAACTTTTCAATCCCCACAGTACACACATGCATGTATATATGCATATAAACATATGGAGGCGCAATGGCCCAGTGGTTAGGGCAGCGGACTTGCGGTCGGAGGATCGCGGTTTCGATTCCCAGACCGGGCGTTGTGTGTGTTTATTGAGCGAAAACACCTAAAAGCTCCACGAGGCTCCGGCAGGGGGTGGTGGTGATCCCTGCTGTACTCTTTCACCACTCTAAAGGCGGTGCTCCAGCATGGCCGCAGTCAAATGACTGGAACAAGTACAAAAAAAAAATAAATAAATAAAAATATACATGCATGCGTATATAAATACATATATGAATATATGCATATATGCATACACATGTGTGTGTATGTGTGTGGGGGTGAGTGTGTGTGTGTGTGTGTGTGTGTGTGTGTGTGTGTGTGTGTGAATATATGTTTATGCAGTCATACAAATAGATAAGTGCTTGGTGACTGCTTTACAGAGTTAATTCGATTTCGTTTGTAACGAAGTCTGTTCATTACTAATTCAGTCCCTTAACCAGACCTGATATATATATATATATCTGTGTGTGTGTGTGTGTGTGGTGTGTGTGTGTGTGGTGTGTGTGTGTGGCTGTGGTTTGTGTAGGTGTGTATGTGGTGTGTATATTATATATATATATATATCTATATATATAT
>NW_021826733.1:0-11929 GCF_006345805.1 Octopus sinensis | reverse complement strand
TATACTTAAGCAGACAAAAGCATACTCGGGGTTTACCTACCATAGCCCATTTATATTTGAAAACTGAAACCGAGAAAGAAATCAAAGCAACTTATACAACGACTCAAATGAAGAAAAATATAAAATTGCCAAAAAAAAAAAAAAATAATAATAATAATAATAATAATAATAATAATAATAATAATAATAAATAAGGAAATAATATTTTGTGGTTTGAAGATGAAATATTCCTTGTTTTACGAAAATGGCATGAAAAAATAAATATAGATGTATAAAATAGAGAAAATCTAAATTGAGGTAGGGATCAAACAAAAAATATTGTTATATCGTAAGGAAATAGGAGTATAAAACGTGATATTTGTTAGATTGTCAGGTTAGGAAAATATACATAAAGCAATAGGCATTGAACAGATAGGAAACATCAAAATATATGGATGACAAGCATACCGGAAATTCAGCTGTTCAGGAAAAATATGGAAGCGAACATGAATGGACTTGGGCTACAAAAATGATGACGAAGGCAAATGGAAAACACTCAAGCTAGAATTGGCAGTTTCTGGAAAAAGAACATAAAAGAAACTATTGACTGTTGTCACACCAATGTCATCCTCAATGACATCAGTGTTATAAATATTTTGAAATGGCCACCATACATCAAGAATCGAAAATATACGTATTACTTAGCTAGAGTTTCGGTTCTGTTTTAATATTCATGTTCTACCGTTCGCTGCTAAAAGTATTTATCAATTCTAGCAATGAGTCGGAGATGTCATATCAAAAAGAGTAATGTCGGTGGTATCAATCCGTCGTGTTATTGTATGTTGATTGAAATAAAACATGCAGGGTCGAGAAACAGGCATTAGCTTAAGGATCAATTCGAAATTTGAATTCAATCTAATCAAAATATTTATATGACCTCGTGAGCACCGCCAGCAATTTTTTTTCCTCTGTCTTCCCTTCTCGGGATCTTTCCTTCTCCTTTGTTTCCGACGAAGAGCACCGCTCGAAACGTTAAACCCTCCTTCTTCCCTTCTTTCCTGAGCGTCCAATAATACTTTATTTGTTCCACGTCCTCGCGTTGCTGTGTTTTTTGTGTTTTCTTGTTTGGATTAACTATATATATATATATATATATATATATATATTTATATTCAAACGATGAATAGCTTTGCGTAAATCATAGTCCGTTTTGTTCTCTTACTTTATTATCATCTTATAACCATCTCATAATAATGCCTTTTATGACTCATATTACTACCTCAGTCAATCTAAATGTATATATTTGTCGTTACCTGTCATAAATAGCCTTTTTTTATTTGCAATGTGCATTTCAGTTGATTTTTCATATTTTACCCCTATATATATATATATATAGTTTCCGTCTGCCAAATCCACTCACAAGGTTTTGGTCGGCTGAGGCTATGGTAGAAGCCATTTACCCAACGCACCACGCAGTGGGACTGAACCAGGGACCATGTGGTTGGGAAGCAAGCTCCTTACCACACACCCACCCATTTCTGCGCCTATTAAGTGTTACTAACTTTCTTATATAATTAAAATTATGTATCAATATTTTTACGACTCCACTGTACCATTTTGAGTTAATTTATTAATAAACATAGAAATTAGAGTACTGACACTTTTTCATCTTCAAATTGTTATATCATTTTCGTAGAAGTTGAGAAAATTGATCAAATATTCATAGATTTACGACGGATGGAAGCGACTGGGAATTACTCAAATGGCGGTATTTATTTACAGCTTTGTGAGCTACTCTTTCAAGACATACGCGTATTTGATAGGCAAATGATAGAGAAAATTGCTTTCTATTCTTTTACGTGTTTCAGTCGTTTGACTGCGACCATGCTGGAGCATCGCATCGAAGGATTTTTGTCGAACAAATCGATCCCAGGACTTATTTTTTTTGTAAGTTCAGTACGTATTCTATCGGTTTCTTTAGCCGAATCCGCTCTCTTAGGGGGTCATAAATAAACCAACAACGCTTGTCAAGTGTTGATGGTTGGGACATATACAGACATAAAACACACACACACATAGGTATGTACAGATATATATATATATATATATATACACACAGACACACACACATAATATATATATATAACAAATCAAAGATAGGTGTAAACCATTCGTTTTATTACCCATATATATTATACATATAATATATAATATATATATATATATAATATATATATATATATATATATATATATATATATATATCATGAAGTATATTTGACACTTAAACGTAGCTAACCCTTAAAGGTTTCCATTGTAAATACTGATAGGGCACAGAAAGTGTGTCAATATCCAGCTGGGGGATGTGTCCTCCTGGGGCTACAAGCTAGTGTGGCATCCACCTTTAAGGGTTTATCACGTTTAAGTGGCAAATATACATCACGATGTCGTGCAGCTACTGATTATACCTCGCTCAGAGATTTATTATTGCTTATATATATATATATATATATATATATAACAGTTCAAATCCCACCCCCGTTTGGGGGCGGGGCGCAGTTAAACAATACATACAAAGGCTTAATTATAAAATGTAATCCGTTGAAGAATCGAAAACAAATACCAAAGGGCTACAGAAATTGCCCCGTTCCCCGGAATACTGGGAAATAAATAGTCCCACAAAGCCTGCAAAGAGGCAACTGTTCACCCTAACAATTTCCAACAATAATTTTCAATAACAGTTTACAACAACAGAGATTCAACAATAAAGCCAATAACTGACAGAGCGCAAAGTAAACATGACCGAAGTCTTCAAACCGAAAGGAAAAATAATAGCTCCATGTCTCAAAAGGATTTGTCCGATACAATAAAGATTTTTATCAATTTAAAACCGTTAGATATTTGATAATAATGACAATACTCTCTTTACTCTTTTACTCTCACCACACAGCCACACTTGGGCTCCTTATCTCTATTGGCCCCTTAGCTTACAAACAATTATATTTACTGTTGTGTTATACACAAGGACATACTCTACGGAGAGCTTGCTAGGGGTACTAGGTCTGTGGGTAGACCGTTCTTACGTTACAAGGATGTTTGCAAAAGGGACATGAAGGCCTGCAACATCAATTTTAGCAGTTGGGAAGCAATTGCCAGCAACCGTGGAGATTGGCGACGTACCGTAAAAGAGGGAATACAAAGGAGTGACAGAGAGGAAAGAGAGAGAGAGAGAGGAGAGATGGAAAGACAAGAAAAGGCGTCAACAAGAAACTATGGCACTACAACCAGCCAGGAACAGTCTTCGCTACATTTGCGGTACCTGCCAGAGGGAGTGTTTGTCCAGGATAGGACTACACAGCCACAGCAGGAAATATATTAGGACATGAAATGTAAAAGCCGGACTAGATTATTTTATGCGCAACTCCATTGTCTCCCGAGACAAAAAGGATGCCAAGAAGAATATACACTTAATAGTACACATTTTAGAAGATATTGTGCACAAAAGACCCAAGTTTGAAGCACTATCCTAACGATTCATATATTGCAAATACTGATAAGAGAGAAAAAGCATGATAAAATCCTCCATTTTTTTTACTGCTTGAAGTGTAAAGTATCGTATGCAAGTAGTTAATATGATCTTAGACGAAGAATAATTTTCTTTTTCAAGAGTTAAAGCCTGTAAGAAAATTTACAAGCCGTTAAAATTTACCTCCACCAACATCTGAAATCTTCCAACTGTGGTCGGTGCTAATACTTACTAATTTATTATCACTGAGATTCTGGTCTCGATTTTACGGCTTTCAGCTACAGATACTAATTTTATTATAATTTTATAATTGATCAGACGTTCAGTAATGAAATGAATTTACAAACTACATAAAATATTAGCAATCAAAATTGTAGCTCACACTTTAATCTCGGCGAATCATTAAAGTATTCTATCCGAAATAAGCAAAACACTCGTATTCACTGGAAATACCTGCCTACCTACATACCTACCTCTCACTCTCTCTCTCTCTCCCCCACCTCATTCTCCCCGTCTCTCGCTCTCCATTTATCTACCTACCTATCTATCTATCTCTATATATATATATGTACATATATATATATATATATATATAATATATTTATATATATATAAATATATATAATATAATGTATATCGCCTGGCTCATAAGAGCTGGTTTCCGGTTTCTTGGCGTATAGGTTCCCCACCTGGACGGGACGCCGGTCCGTCGCAGGTGAGCTGCAAGATGCAGGAGGAAAGAGTGAGAGAAAGTTGTGGCGAAAGAGTCAGCAGAAGTTTCGCCATTACCTTCTGCCAGAGCCGCGTGGAGCTTAAGTGTTTCGCTCATAAACACACACATCGTCCGGTCTGAGATTCGAACCCGCGGTCCCTCGAGCGCGAGTCCGCTGCTCTAACCACTAGGTCATGTGTCTCCAAGTAATTGATTTGTTAAATACTAAATTTGGTAATTGTTTTTTTCTAACGTGAATCAATAATTTAAGTAAAACGCCAGCAATACTAAGGAGGAGGGTTAATGGATTATATGCACACCTGCATTAAGGTGGTACTTTAATTTATCGTAACCCGAAGATGTAACAGTCAGTTTTGACCTCGGTGAGATTTCAGCTTAGAATTTCAAAAATCATAGCTCCATGTCTCAAAAGGATTTGTCCGATACAATAAAGATTTTTATCAATTTAAAACCGTTAGATATGTGATACTAATGACAATACTCTCTTTATTCTTTTACCCTTTTACTTCTTTCAATCATGCGACTGTGGCCATGCTGGAGCACCGCCTTTTGTCGAGCAAATCGACCCCCAGGACTTATTCTTTGTAAGCCTAGTACTTATTCTATCGGTCTCTTTTGCCGAACCGCTACGTTACGGGGACGTAAACACACCAGCATCGGTTGTCAAGTTGTGTTGGGAGGACAAACACAGACACACGAACATACACACACAGATACGCACGCACACACACACACACACACACACACACACATATATATATATATATACGACGGGCTTCTTTCAGTATCCGTCTACCAAATCCACTCACAAGGCTTTGGTCGGCCCGAGGCTATAGTAGAAGACACTTGCCCAAGGTGCCATGCAGTGGGACCGAACCCGTAATCATGTGGTTTGTAAGCAAGTTACTTACCACACAGCCACTTCTACGCCTACTGTGGAACAAAAGTTTTATTTATTTTTGTGTTTGATCTTCAGGTGTTATTTCCGATTTGCTTCTTTCAAGAAATCAAAGGAAATGACTACTGTTCCCTTCAAACTTTGCTTTCGTCACCTGGACATCAATGTTTTGAGTCTGACCTTTATTCAACTTAATTTCAGACAGATTCAGCACTGAGTTGCCGAAACAGAAATAAAGCAAATAGTCTGCTCAATTCCAAATATTTGCTTGTCAGTTGCTTGACCTAAACCACTTGAAGCTGCCCCTTAGTGACTGACAAAATGTGCATTTCTGATCATGAGCAGTAGTGGGGGAGAATCGTAGACATATGTTGAGAAGGATTCTTTAAGGTTTGAATAAATGTAACCAAAGTGAAGTTTGAAGGGAATATTAGCCATTTTCCATACCTTTAAGGGACAAGCAAATAAGAAATAACAATTACTACCCAAGGGCATAAGTCGTGTTACACAGTGTAATTTCTATTACCGGCTCAAGGCTTGGATTTTTTGTAGAATCGAGTGGGTTAATCTAACTCATCAACACTAGCACTCTACAGGTTCTAATTCTATCGATCCCGAAAGGATGAAAGGCGCAGTTGACAGCGGTAGGATTTCAACTCTGTAGATTGAGTCGGAATAAATGCTGCTAAGGACTTTTTTTTGGTGTGGGAAAGAACATGCAACCTTGTCGCATTTAACAACACAAAGCAATAACAAAAAAAGCAGCAGCAATAATTAAAACAAAATAAAAACAACAATAACAATATTGATAATAATAATAATAAAAAGAAACAAAATAGAAACAGCTCTTTTGTTTTTGTCAGCAAAATGACGTTCCTAAGATACAGCAGTCTTTTTTTATGCACGATTTGACATATGTGCATACATACATACCTAAATATGTATATGTAACACACATACACACACACACACACATGTTTGTGTGCGTGTATTGATATTGTGTTATTGTGTGCATATATCTTTATATCTGTATATATATATATACATCATTAAATATATATAATAAATATATATATATATGCATATATATATATTATATATATATATATATATTATTATTATATATATATATATATATATATATAAACGGGAAGCTTTATGAAATAACAAAGACAAGGCAGGTGGTACAAACAAACATTGTATTAGTATGGCGCTCAGGAATATAGATAAAACAAGTCTTTTACGTATATATATATATATATATACATACTTATATATATATATATAGACACGTATATAATCATAAAAATTATACATAGTCAGAAGATAAAGAATTTAAAGTTCCATTGTTTCACCTTCTGCGTATAAATGAGTTTTCTATTAGTTAAATACACAATTAACAAAACTGCGATTAGGAAGGAAAGAAACAAAAAAAAAAAAACAAGAAGCATAATAATAAAGGGAAATATGTTACAGGAGAATAATTAGTTTATGCTGTTTCATGTACACTGCTGTTGATGTGGTTGTACATTCTGAAAGTAATTATTACACTCGTTTCGAAGTGAAAACCATTACCCAGAGGCTTTTCAAACCGCCACCACACGTACATATAGTATATATATATATATATATATTATATATATAATATATATATATATATATATATATAATATAAAACCATATATATGCAAAGAGAGACAAATAAAGATAGATATATAGATAAATAGGCAGATAGATTGAAAGGTACATCTATCTATCTTTCTATCTATCTATCTATCTATCTATCTATCTATCATCAATCTATCTATCTATCTATATATATATGTATGTATGTATGTATGTATTATGTATGTATATATAATATATATATATATATATATATATATTATATATATATAAAACCATATATGCAAAGAGAGACAATAAAGACTGATAAATAGCTAATAGATAGGTAGATAGATACGTACATATATATATATATATATATAATATATATATGTATGTATGTATGTATTGTATATATATATATATATATATATATATATATATATATATATATATATATATATAACCATATATATGCAAAGAGAGGCAAATAAAGATATACAGATAGATAAATAGATGGATAGATAGATGGATAGATAAATACGTACATAAATGGTTAGATACATACAGAGATCGATAGACAAAATGGTAGCTATGCTCGTACATATATAACATGTAGCGACGTACATCGTCATACACGCATGCGCAGCTCTAATGTTTAGAGAACACATACGCTCTCGTCTAATATAACCATGAACGTACCTACGTACATCTAACACGCACTGACTCTCACACTTGTACGCACATTCTATACAGACTAGCACGTTAGATTTGCAAAATTTTGTATGTGTATAGGAACGTAACTTCGTACGCACGTATGCATGTATGCGTGTATATGTATGTATGTATGTATGTATGTATGTATGTATGTATATATATATGCATATTGGTGCATTTTTGTATGCATCTACATAAATATGTGTGTCGATCTTATATGTTTGTGTGTGTATGTGTGCGTGCGTGCGCGCCTGCGTTTTCTTCAAATCATGTACACTCAAACAGGGAGTAAATATAATAATTATTTTCGGAATCTTTGTTAAAGGTTTTGTTCTCATTGTACATTCATTCTAATTTTCGATTGAATAAAATTTATTCACGCATTCAAATCGTCTTGCGCATACGCGCACGATTATATATATATATATGAATGTTTGATATGTACAGATATATATGAATATTTATGTCTTTTATTTATATATATATATATATATATATGAATATTAATGCTTTGTAAATATATCATATATTTTTATATATATATATTTACAAAGCATAAATATTCATATATATTTACGTCTCTATCTATATATGTATATATATATATATATATATATATATATATTATATATATATATATATATATATATATATATATAAATATGCTATATATATATATATATATATTTATAAATATATATATATATATATATATATATATATTTATAATAATATATATATATTATATATATATAATATAATATATATATATAATATAATATATATATATATATATATATTATATTATATAAATATAGAATATATATATATAATATTTGTGTGTGTGTGTATGAAATATATACGAGTATGTATAATGGGACTGCATCTACTCTCATTTATAGATATTGAAAAAATAAACATGGAAAATATACATTCGCATAGCTTGCCGTTAAAGCAATATATTAATAAACAAAGTAACCGTTTAAACGTATTACGAATACATAATAAAATGTGCAATAAAAAAGAGGAAATGTTAAAAGTCATTAGTAAAAAAAAAAATAGTGAAAAGAACTAAAGCAAAAATTGCTGCATTAGATTTAAGTGATAAATTAATCGTAAAGAATATTAAATTATTTCGTTCGTCATTAGTTCTGCTGTGACAACTTCGAAATGTTAAACTAAATAATATCTTTAAATAATATTAACTCAGAGATGTTCCAATTAAAACACACGTTCTTAAGGCTTCTTTCGGCAAATAGAAAGTGTTCGGCAAATAGTAGGTCAAAAAGATTCGGATTTTACAGAGACTAAGAATTATTTCGTTGCATTTTTAATGTAACTGCAGGCAACTAAGGAAAAAGAAAAAAAATTCAACAAAAAATTTAAAAAATCAGAACAAAAAGCAATAACAAAGTCCTTTGGTTTCCAAGAAATATCTTTATTTGTATATGTATTTTTGTTAGTAAATACATCAAAGCGAGTTACGTTATTTAATATTTAATTTTCATTAAGAATTTCTGCTGGAATTAGAGTAGATTAAAACAAGTTCAAATCGATTGCTGAATGTAATCTAACGTCCTTATATTTATTTAGCTTAGTCTAAGTTGAAGGGGTAAAGTAAAAAAATGTGACATTGTAATGTGCGATTTAGTTGGTCGATTAATTTTTCTGTAAACCCCAGCTTAACCCAAATTCGCGTGTGTGTGTGTTTGGGGTGTATTTGTGTATGCAAGTGAGTACGTTTGAATGTATGGAAAGAGACATCTTGTAGCGATTCTGATATCAATATGGATGTCGTAAAATACTGAGTAACAATATGGATGTCCTAAAATGACCAAGGGTAGTTCAGCATATTTTAAACAAAGTGACGGAGTACTCGAACCAACACCAGATGTCTTGGCTGCTCTTCTTCTCAAGAATCCAGACTCTCCACCAGGTATCAGGGATTTCCAAATCGCTGACAGTGACACGGCCTTGACCGCGTCCAGTGGCTGTTACATCGAGGCACTTCCCAGTGATCAGCTTTGGTGGAGCTGATGGCACGTGACACGGTTTCTCAGGTCCCAACCTCCCTTCTTAGGTTGCAAACTCGAACATCATCGCCCGTAACCCAGAAGAGAGAAAAATAAATTGGAACATAATTTAATATTAAATTTTTAGATGGAACATTTAATTTAAGAACACTTTAAAACACATGAAGCCTGTGTCATAGAACCAGAAGATATCTCAGATGGATTGGTAGAGAAAAAGGATTAAAAAAAGGATTAAAAAGGTAATTTATCACGCCTTTGTTGCTATAACAATCTGTAATGTATTTGAATAGTTTCTGAGCTGTGAAGTTTGTGAGGGCGTGTGTAGTCTGTTGAGACTTGGAAGAGAGCTTGGGAAATGATCAAATGTGTGTAACCAGTATCTGCTTTTAGAAGAAGATGCAGGTGCGAAACTGAGAATGAATTGTGTTGAGTCATCTGGGATGAAAAATAAATACAGGAATCTGACCGGCCTATGTTAGTTTGTGCCTGTCACCATCAGGACCTCAGGTGTTATAAGACCTTGCATTAAAAATTTCCCCCGCGATATCCATATTGCGAGGAACTGCTTGAGAAATGAGTACCACTTGGTGGAGCGCTTGATGCAACGAGTGTCGTTGGCCATTCTCCGAGGCTTAATCCCTATCTTATTCTTCTGTCTCTGTTTCTTTGCACTGAAATGCTATTAATAAACTTTCCATTCGTATTTAAATACTAATGCATTAAGGCTTCTTGCCGTCTTTATAGGAATATGGATTTACTAGGAGGTGAAGATTCCCAGTCCCCACGCTCCTACACTGTTTAGTTGCCTCTTACGCCACTCAGGCAAATAAAGTGACTGCATTCTACCGATCCCCACTCCAGTTGTAGTAGGGTTTCCTACTTAATCCGTAGCTGGGAGCCTTACAGATGCTACCACTCCGAGCCAGAGTGACCCAGAGGCGGTTCCACACAATTCAAACACTGAAACCGGGTTCCCACTACCGGATGTAGTTTATATTCATACGCCTATATAACGCTTCATGTATGTAATATAACGAGTGGGAGGGCGGTGAGCTGGCAGAATTGTTAGCACGCCGGGCGAAATGCGTAGCCGTATTTCGTCTGCCGTTACATTCCGAGTTCAAATTCCGCCGAGGTCGACTTTGCCTTTCATCCTTTCGGGGACGATAAATTAAGTACCAGTTACGCACTGGGGTCGATGTAATCGACTTAATCCGTTTGTCTGTCCTTGTTCGTCCTCTCTATGTTTAGCCCCTTGTGGGTAGTAAAGAAATAGGTATTTCGTTTGCCGTTACGTTGAGTTAAAATTCTGCCGAGGTCGACTTTGCCGTTCATCCTTTTGGGATCAATTAAATAAGTACCAATTACACACTGGAGTCGATGTAATTGACTTAATCCCTTTGTCACTTGTTTGTCCCGTCTATGTTCAACCTCCTGTGGGCAATAAACAAATAAATACAACGAATCGGCAAAAGTAACAGAAATCATTATACGTCTCATTGGTGCTAATCGACTGGAACCCTCCCCAAAAATTTCAGGTCACGTGCCTAGAACAGAAAAGACTATTACTTATGTTTTAATAACGTAAAATTAGTTTAGTTCATTATAATATAGATTTCGAAAGATTACACCATGTGTACGCTTTCACTCACGAATGCAGATATATATATATATATATATATATATATTGACTTAGTGATATAAAGAACAAAATACAAAACGAATTTGTTAAATAGTTAGAAAATTTAATTAGATAAGTTCTTCTCATCAATCAAAGTTTCTTTCGGAAATTCAGTAAAGTATAGTCAGAAAAAGAAATGGAGGATAGAAAATGAAATAATAAGTGGTATTTTCTTACTAATAGTGCAAATATATTTTATTACAGTACTATCAGATTTCAATCTATCATACGACACAGTCAAAGTAATTGACAAAGACAAGTATCGATGCCAGATAATGTGAGGAAATACTGTTTTCTTTCTAATTTACTATATTTTAATATCTACGTTTCTGTTGTAGCTGCCTCGATGTAAATTCAACATTGTAATTTGAGTTGAAGAGGTAGAATGGCTTCAGTTAGAATAACGCGTGGTTCATAACTTTTGACATAGGAATGTGCCACTGGCAAGTTTGGTAGAATACTTTGTTAGAGTAATTTGTATTCCAAACGCAACATGGTTGCCGGTTGTAAATACTACTCTGGTTCAACCTTACTATTAGGTCGTCAAATATGAAATTTGCTGAAAAGGAAAAAAGTTTGGTAATATTCTATAAATACAAGGAATAGATGTATTCATCAAAGTATGCACCCATATTCTCAATACCATAACATAAACAGGAAGAGCTTTTGTGGTTTTTAATATATAACCCAGACGAGTGGTGGGTAGTTGGCTAAAGACAATACAATCCACATTTCTTGAATCCCTAATACATTATAC
>NW_021826732.1:5000-12094 GCF_006345805.1 Octopus sinensis | reverse complement strand
TGACATACATACATAGAAAGACAGACAAATAGACATATAGATACATACATACATACATACATACATACATACATACATACATACATACATGCATACATACATAGATAGATAGATAGATAGATAGATAGATAGATAGATAGATAGATAGATAGATAGATAGATAGATAGATAGATAGATAGATAGATATGTATTGTTGACTGCTTTCGAAGTTTACTATCCAAATAGGTTTTTTGGAATCAAAAGCTTGCATATACACTATTAATACTATTATTTCATCTGCTTTGAGTTTCACTGTTACAAAAAAAAGAATTCTTTCACGTTCACTCGAGAATCAACAACTTGCAACTTTCGAAGCAAAGAAGAACGTCCCTAAAATCGACAAATTCGTATGTAGGAATGCTTTGGTTCAATGGTAGAAAGCCAGTCATGTTTGCAGGAGATGTGATTTCACGTCCCAGAATAAGTTGCATACCACTTTTTTTCTATTCTGACATGGTAAGACCTTTAGCTGCAGAAGTAGTTGAAGACGTAAATTTTCTACATATGCATGAGTGGCACCTCATTTTGGGAACTGCGGTTAGCGTCATTCGATCGTAGCTTGCATGCGTTACAGAGTCACTCACCTTCATTAGTTACAAAAACCAAATCTAATATTCACAGCCAGAATAGTCTCAAAGATAGTACAACAAGAAGATATCTGTTTTCACACTTGTCCAGACAGACTATTATCTCCGCAGCTAGAGGATTTACCGCGTGAGAATACATTCGACTGTATTAAATTCGACTCTAATCGGGCATTATTATTACTTAACACTGCTTCGTACGGCTTAATCTAATTCCAGCTTCATCGAGCGTTACGCATATCAGTAAATATTCAGTGTGCTATTTTAATAAGAACTAGCAATATCGCCCAGCGTTGCTCGAGTTTGTAAGGGAAATAACTATATAAGCATTTTTAGAGATGTAAAGTATAATAGCCATCTCAATATGACTAACCACAAAGGGGGTGTTACTGTATTTTTTACGTTCTGAGATTTAATAATAAATTTTTAGAGAGTTACTTCCCTTATATAATAGCAAAAAAAATGCAGTAAAAATGGAAAAAATGATGGTAATTTTCTTTTTAATCGTAGACTCGTCGTAGACTCGTCGTAGACGCGCGCTAATACCCAGAAGGGCTCGATATGAATCACGACTATAAGATATCCGCTTTTGGTTACACTGCACCGCAAAATGTGGGAGTAGTTAGGAATCTAAATCGTAGGAGACAGACACCACACAACCTCACTTTTATATATATAGATTACTCGTACATATACGGGCTGTAAAAGACACGTTTGGTTTCCAAATCAAAGTGGAATGACACACAATCGCATATCTCCACCGTTCCATAGACGTCACACACAACACCCCAAAATTGTGTTTTCACACATGACTGGGTGGAGAAATGTCTCCCTACATTATTTCTGCAACTAGAGTCTTTTGTCATGTCCCAATATACTTCAACTTCATAATTGTTTAAATATGACTTTGCACGAATGTATTTTCTTCGATACTGCTTCGTGCGACACTATACGTATGTATGTATGAATGTATATATTTATGTATGTTTGTATGTATGTATGTATGTGTGTATGTATGTATGTACGTACGCATATATGTAGGCATATATGTATATATAGAGAGAGTGAGAGAGCGAGTGAGAGAGAAAGCTA
The DNA here is from genome assembly GCF_006345805.1 of Octopus sinensis. Lineage (NCBI taxonomy): Eukaryota > Metazoa > Mollusca > Cephalopoda > Octopoda > Octopodidae > Octopus > Octopus sinensis. The sequence continues at coordinate 10,378 of NW_021826732.1, read as the reverse complement.
GGAAAGAGGGACAGACAGACAGACAGACAGACAGCTAGATAGATAGATAGATAGATAGATGATAGATAGATAGATAGATAGATAGATAGATAGATAGATAGATAGATAGATAGATAGACAGAGAGACAGGTATATATCACTACTTGGTGAAATTATTAATTAATAATTAATTAATTAATTTTACCCTTATTATTATTATTGAAAATATATATATATATATATATATAGATAGATAGATAGATAGATAGATAGATAGATAGATAGATAGATAGATAGATAGATAGATAGATAGATAGATAGATAGATAGATAGATAGATAGATAGATAGATAGATGGATGGATGGATAGATAGACAGACAGACTGGAAGAGAGAGAGAGACATATATAGAGAGAGCAAGAGAGAGAGACAGATATAGAGAGAGCAAGAGTGAGAGAGACAGATATAGAGAGAGCAAGAGTGAGAGTGAGAAAGAGAGAGTGGAAAAAAGAAGATTCTGGTAAAAAGCGCTAAACCTTAAAGATCATTTTGGCAATACTCGAAAGCATAAACATCACATGACTAGTTTTGTGTGCCTTTTTTTTACACGCCCTCACGTGGCCATCTTTAAGGATCACTTACAGCAATGTGTATTTGTGTATTGCAATGCATATATGTGCACAAAGCAATGGATGCATGTATTTGCATGTAATATCGGTCTCCAATTTAATTAAATAGCAGCAGGTGTTTAACAAATTCACGAAACGTTATATATATATATATATATATAATTATATATATATATATAAGAATATGTATATATATATAAATATATATGCATATATATACGTGCATGTGCTTATTTATTTATATATTATATATTTATATATACATATATATGCATATACACATACATATACATGGACTGTGTATACAAATACCTGTGCATATGAATGTTTGTGTGTTTCTTGCTTATGTATATGTGTATATGCTTTCTGTATGCGTATATGGTGTGTGCATTCATGTTGGGATCCATGCATATACACTCACTCGCGCTCATACGCACACCTGTATATATCTATACATATACATACATAGATCTATCTATCTATCTATCTATCTATATATATATATATATATATATATACATGTATTTACATGTCTATACATATATACATATGTACATACATACAGATGTATGTATATATGCCGTTCTGTGAGCATGTGTGTTTTGTATGTATTCCTCGCCAATATTCTGTATTGAAACAAAATGGCTGACGATGTATATAAAATGTAAGTCATCTCTCTTCAATCATTCCTGTATCTGTAAACATTTAATTCGTGGATCGTTTTAAGCGGCAATAGTACTGTGATATATAGGAAGATACTGAGTTATATTGACACTTCCCTGCCAAATAAATGGAAAGAGTTTGGTTAAAACTGAAATATCCTGACAGAGAAAATTCTAATTACTTTACACATATTTAAGAGAATGCTATTTTCGTCTGGGAAAAGAAAACAAGACAGGAATTAAATAACCGAATAAAACAAAAATGAATGACTAAATAAATAATGGATGAAAGTGAGGAAAGGAACCGATAAAAATGAAGCTGAATGTAGAAACAACGAACGAAATTTAAGTAAAAAGAATGAATATGTGGTGAGAGAATATAAAGTGAGAAAGAAGAAGAAAGAATATAAAGTGAGAAAGAAGAAGAAAGAAATATAAGGTTGAAAGGAAATGTATGGAGTAAATTTACAAGTCTTATACAAGTTGTTGTGCATGCGTGAAGGTGCGGATGCATGTGCGTGTGCGCGTGTGGGGGTGCGTGTGGATAGATATAAATACACATGTAGATATGTAGATGCACATGTATGCATATATGTGCACAGCAAAACAGATACGTATGTCTGTGAATGACTCTCCCCTTCTCTCTCTCTTTCTCTTTCTCTTTCTATCACATATATATATACACACACACACACACACACACACACATATATGTATATATATATATATATATATATATATGTATATATATATATAGATAATATTATACATATATATACGCTCACACACTCACTTGTGTTTGTATCTGCTCCCATATAATATAGATATATAATATATATATATATTATATATATATATATACATATATATACGCTGATACGCACATTGGGTTTGTATCTGCACCGTATGTATATATATATAAATTTGCATGTGTGTGTGTATACATATATATATATATGTATATATATATATGCCTCTGTGTGTGTGCGTATGTCAGTGCACATACATGCAAACATACATGCAGGCACAATAACACATTCTTAAATGCACGCATATTTGCGCAGGTTTATACAAGTGTGTCTATTTAATGAACGTTCTCACATTATTGCTTCAAACATTTTTAATGTGTCAGAATTTCGTAACAATTCTTGACGTTTTCCTGTCTAACGAACAAATCAGCATTTCTACGTCATTGAAGACTGTTTCCTTGTCAATTCCTATGTATATCCACTTGCTGGTGGAAGTTAGCTCATCGGTTAGTCTAATGTCGATGGTTTGTTGCATACTACAGTCCTTACATTACATTACATGTGACAGAAAAAACCAAGGCTCAACTGAGCCTAGCTTTAACAATGCGGGTTGCTGCGACAAATGATTCACATTTGTGTCTCAAAGACTTGCACAAGATCTATTTCTGTGTTGGTATATCTATTTTTTTTTAGTTTATATATATATTATTTATATATATATATATATATATATATATATTATATTAAAGGCGCAGGTGCATGAGTGGCTGTGTGGTAAAAGTTTGCTTACCAACCACATGGTTCTGGGTTCAGTCCCACTGCGTGGCACTTTGAGCAAGTGTCTTCAGCAAGATGCTCCAGTATGGTGGTGGTGGCGGCGGTAGCAGTAGTGGTTGGATGATGCAGAAGAGATGATAGTAATCATGACAATAATGAAATGATGGTCATGCTGAAGATGATGATGATGATGGTTGTGGTGGTGGTGGTAGTGGTGGTTGTCATGATGTTGATGCTAATGGTGATGGTAAAGACATAAGAGCAACAGCAGCAGCAGCAGCAGCAGTAGCAGCAGTAGTAACAGTAGTAGTGGTAGTAGTAGTAGTAGTAGTAGTAGTGGTGGTGGTGGTGATGTAGGAGGTGGTGGTGGTGGTGGTGGTAGTAGTAGAGGCATGTATGTGGTAATGTGATTGAATTATAAGGGAACAAAATAAAGCGATGAGGTAAAGATGGAGGTTTTTGTGATAAAAGGCAACGGGGGCGAGGCGCCGAGGAGGTGAAGATACATGCACGACGCCATTACGCAGTGATATGCATTCAACTTCTAATAACGGCGGGAAACGATGAAGAGAACGCCAAACATTGCCCGTAGCCATTACCACTGCGCATGACACAAGGTCCATGAATTATCGATTTCAAACTTTGGCTCAAGGCCAGCAGTTTCGGGGAAGGGGCTACATTGACCCCTAGTACTTGATTGGTACATATTTTATCGACGCTCCAAAGGATTAAAAGGAAAAGTCGACCTCGGTGGAATTTGAACTCAGAACATGCGAACGAATGGAATGCCGTTAAGGGTTTTGTCCCCCTGGCTAACGATTCTGCCAGCTTGCTGCCTTATTATTTTATTTATGCACCTTTTTCAAGCCTAGCCAGGCGCATGATCCCGCCCCCCCCCCCCAGCTGGACGGGACGCCAGTCCATCGCAGCTTTACCCAAGAAACAGGAAGAAAGAGAGAGAGAAAGTTGGGGCGAAAGAGTACAAAAGGGGTTGCCACCACCCCCTGCCGGAGCCTCGTGGAGCGTTTTAGGTGTTTTCGCTCAATAAACACACACAACGCCCAGTCTGGAAATCGAAACCGTGATCCTCCAACCACGAGTCCGCTGCCCTAACCACTGGGCCATTGCGCCTCCACAGCTTGCTGCTTTAAGATACATGAAATATTTACAACAAATAACTTAGTTTGCTGTGCTTAAAGCGCCTTCCGTAATTCTAGTCCCACCAGGGGTCGGAGAATGGGTTGTAGGAGGTGGATGCAATTCAATTAAGCCCTGCCAATTCATTCATCACTCACTGAAGTAAATTAGTATTTCACAGCTGATTACAAGCAGTGAAGCGTATGATTGGCTGAGGGAGTCTCCCACGTGGTATGGGCCATTTTACCGAGATTCGTCGTTTTGTGACGAACTCTGTAAATTGGCGTTGCCTGAAGTGTGAACGCAGGAGCGGTCTGCAGAAGCATGCATGCATACTAGCCATGTGTGTGTGTGTGTGAGTGTGTGTGTGTGTGTGTGTCAGTTTGTGTGTGTGTGTGTGTGCCTACATGTATATGTATGAGCGTGTGTTTATATATATGTGTGTGTATGTACATGTGCATATACATACATACATATATATATATATATGCGTGTACATATATACATATATATAAAGATATATAAGTGCGTGTGTGTATGTATGTGGATATATATAATATATATATATATATATATATATATGCACACACATACATATACATAAATATATACACATATACATATATATATATATCAGTGCGTGTGCGTATGTGTGGTAAGTAACTTCCTTACGGGCCACATGGTTCCGTGTTCAATCCCACTACATGGCACCTTGGGCAAGTGTTTTCTACTATAGCTTCGGGCCGAAACTGAAAGAAGCCCGTCGTATATATGTATGTATTATATATATTATATATATATATATATATATATATATATATATATATATATATATATATATATATATATATTATATAATGCGTGTGTATGTGTTTGTGTGTCTGCCCCCCCCCCCAACATCGCTTGACAACCGATGCTGGTGTTTATAAGTCCCCGTAACTTAGCGGTCCGGCAAAAGACACCGATAGAATAAGTACTCGGCTTACAAAGAATAAGTCCTGGGGTCGATTTGCTCGACTACAGGCGGAGCTCCAGCATGGCCACAGTCAAATGACTGAAACAAGTAAAATAGTAAAAAGGGAGAGTATATGCACATGTATAATATATATATATATACATATACACATATGCGCGTATATATATATGTGTATACGTATATGTGTGTATGTATATAAATTTGTATACATACATGCACATATAGTTTACATGCATGCATACGTAAATATATATGTACACATGTTTGTATATGTATATGTGAGTGTGTGTTCCCGCGCATGCGTTACGTTTCTAAAAGAACGAAGCAGCTTTCTTTTGATAAGATCACATCGCAACCACCACGTCTCTGGTTCGCCGCCACAACACGGCATATTGAACAACTGGCTTCTATCATAGACACACTTTCGTTGATATGCTATGTTTTTTTTTGTCTGAATGGACTGTAATAAAC
>NW_021826731.1:5000-11555 GCF_006345805.1 Octopus sinensis | reverse complement strand
TATATGGATAATAATAATAATGATAGTAATAGTAAAAATAAAAATGATAATAATAATAATAATATAATCCTTTCTACTATAGGCCATTACATTGACCCCAGTGTTTCACTGGTACTTAATTTATTGACCCTGAAAGGATGAAAGGCAAAGTCAACCCCAGCGGAATTTAATAATAATAATAATATAATGACTTAACAGAGGCACAAAACCAGTAAACAGGGATATACTGTATTTTAACATGTATAATGAACCCCCTAATTTTGGGGCTTAAAATGTGGAAAAAAGGTTTTGTAAGGAATTATAAATACTGTCCATGTATAAGAAACTCCCATATCTTTTAACCTAATTTTTGACAAAAAAGGGTTCCTTATACACATTAAATTATGGTAGTTTCATTTGGGTATTTCAGTACTGGATAGGTTCTTAAAATTATGGTGTGATTTGTTATCATAATCATCATTATTGCAGAATTGTTAGTGCATTGGGCCAAATACTTAACAGCATTTTATCCATCTGTATGTACATCCTGAGTTCAAATTCAGCTGAGGTTGTCTTTGCCTTTCCATCTTTTTGGGGTCAATAAAATAAGTACCAGTTACACATTGCAGTTTGGCAAAAGAGACCGATAGAGTAAGTGCTAGGCTTACAAAGAATAAGTGCTGGGGTTGATTTCTATAAGGTGGTGCTTCAACATGACTGCAATCAAAAGACTGAAACAAGTAAAAGAATAAAAGAATATAATATATATCATATATCGTGAGTGGCTGTTTGGTTGAAAATCTGGCTTCTTAATCGTGGTCTCAGGTTCAGTCCTGTTGCTTGGTATCTTTTGCAAGTGTCTTCTACTATAGCCCTGTGCTGACAAAAGCCTTGTGAGTTGATTTGGTAGATGGAAACCACACATGCATGCGCACACATGTGCTGTGTGTGTTTGTGTTTGTATACACATGTATGAGGAAACTGATGCTGTTGTGTGGAAGAGAGATGACCGAGCTGGGTGTGGTCATCTCAAAAGTATGGAGAATGTCCGATGGGTGTAAGTGGCAAGGGATTTAAGTGGTCGTGGAATGTTGTGTTAAAGAAATAGATATGTGATGATGCTGTTGATGATGAGGTCCTGGGTGTTAAATTAGGCAATGGACTAAGATTCAAATCCAATTTGTAATTAAAGGTTTCTTCTAACAAGGCTTTCACCTGTCTGAGGTTGTGATAGAAAACGTTTGTTCAAGACATCACTGTACTGAGAGATTCAGCATGAAGTTACATGATAGTGGTGGTGGTAAAGAGTGGTGATGACTTACGATTGATGAGTGACAATACTGATGACTGACAGAGATTGATGGTGACTGATGGTGATGATAATCATTGGTAATGATGATGTTGCTGGGTGATCGATGGTTTATGATTGATGTTGATGAAGTTACGATGCCAATGATTGATGAGCAGTAATGATATTGATGATTGATAATAATTGATGTTGGCTGGTAATTGACTGATGATTTCTCACATGTCACCAAACCCATATATATATATATATATATATATATATATATATATATATTTATTATATATATATAATATATATTTATAATATATATTATATATATATATATATATATATATATATATATATATATGCACATACACATGTACATATATACAAATACACACATGTCAATGAAATTAATTGAAGTCAAAATAATGATAATAGTGATGGTAATACTTTATTATTATTATTATTATTATTATTATTATTATTATTATTATTGGCATCAATATGGAATATTAGTAATGAAAAATCTAGATTTGATTAGGCACAGAGTATCCAACTTATGGGATCCAGTGTTGGTGAAAAACAATAGCTACAAAATTAAACTAACTAGGATGATGATGAGGACAGTAGTGATGATGACTATAATGAAGATGATGATGATGATGAGTGCCACAAGCCACAATAGTGATGTTGACAAAGGGGAACAAATAAAAGCACAAGAACAAAACAGAGGCGAGGGGGGCGAGGAGAAGAAACTAAAATATCAAAATGAAACCAGCAACAACAACAACAACAACAAAGCTATAACCACCTTACATACCACCTCCTGCACTTACACACTTATACACACACACATATATCCTACAATGATCCCAAAATAACAGTTTTGTTTTTGAAATTCTTTGTGAAAAATATTCTATTGTTAGCAATGTTTAATTATCTGCACCAGTGAGTGGAATGTTCTGGAAAGAAGGAGGCAACAAAAAAAAAAAAAGAAAAAGAAATGAAGAAAAAAAAAGAAATGAAGAAACAAAAGAAAAAGAGGGAATAAATGATAAAGGAAAATATAAAGGAAAGAAACTACAAAAAAGTTATTGAGAGAGAAGAAATATGATTTCATATCTATTTCACAGCTCCTGAGAAAGTTGGGGAAACTATTTGTAATAGTGTTTGATGTGGCTGGATGGATGTTTGTTTGGGTAATGGATAGATGGACACATAAGGTAGAACTTATGTGCTGAGTGGTGGCCAATAAGGGTGGTACTAGTTATATATAATATATTATATGTATATATATCATTACCATCATCACTGTTTAACGTCCATTGTCCATGCTGGCATGGGTTGGACGGTTTGACCAGAGCTGACAAGCTGGGGAGCTGTACTAGGATCCAGTTTGATTTGGCATGGTTTCTATGGCTGGATGCCCTTCCAAATGTCAACCACTCTAAAAAGTGTGCTTGGTGCTTTTCCATGGCACTGCATAGGTGCTTTTACGTGACATTGCACGGGCGCTTTTACATGGACCTGCCGTATATATATATATTATAAATGTTGTGGTTGTTGCTGTTGTTGTTAAACCCTAGGTTAGCTTTGATCAAATACACAGACTTATGATACCTGAATGTATTCCCAGGTGTAACTGATGACTGACTATCCAACCATATCTATATGTATGTATGTATATATACATGCATAAATAAATACATAAATATATGCATATATATGTATGATAAATATACTATATACACATACATATATGCCTAGATATGTGTTATATCTATCTACCACTCTTCTCCCTATGTATATATGTGTATATATAATGTAATATAATATAATCTCTCTCTCTCTCTCTCTCTCTCTATATATATATATATATATATATATATCGTCATCATCATCATCATCATATATATATATATATATATATATATATTTAGAGAGAGAGAGAGAAAGAGTTTACAATTCAATGGAAAAATTAGGGGAATAATTAATTACAAGGTAGCTAAATGCTGCTTAAGTGTTCCAGGAATTAAATAGTAAGTCGAATTTAGTAGAAAATAGGAAAATTGAATAAGGAGGTGAACTCTCAGGATGTTGTTAAACCATTTATATCCTGAATTCTTCAACATATGTTTCGACCAGATGCACATCCTGCGAGTTCTTCTCCTTATTCAATTTTCCTATATATATATATATAATATATATATATATATATATATATATATATATATATATATTATATTCAATATACACAATATTTAAGTATGAGTCACTAATAATTTCATGCTGGAGAAACAAAATTGTTTGGCTTCTCAACCACTTGGTTTCAGGTTCAGTTCCACTGCATGGCACCTTGGGGTCAAGCAAAGCCTACTGTTTGGATTTTAAAGATGGAAACTGAAAAGTTTGTCATGTATTTATGCATGTATGTATGTGTCTTTTTGTTTGTGTCTGTCTTCCCGACCACTAAACAACCAGTGTTGGTTTGTTTACATCCCTTTAACTTGGCAGTTCAGCTTTAGAGTCTCATTGAATAAGTACCAAACTTTAAAAAGAAAATATAAGTACTGGAGGAAATTTTTTCAACCAAAAGTCTTTGAGGCAGTGCCCCAGCATGGCGACGGCCCAGTGACTGACGATAAAGGATAAAAAAGTACTTTAGTGTGTGTGTGTGTGTGTGTCTACTTATATATAATTATATATGTATTTGTATGTATTATTGTTTGAGTGTCAGCACACAATCATATATATGTATCATATACACACACATGCGTGCCTACATATATATACATATATATATATTATATATATATATATATATATATATATATATATATATATGTATATATATATATATATATGTATATATATATACTGTAGTTAATTGCTTCTACTTAGTGTAATTGTTGAGGTTCCCTTCCCTCTAAGTTATCATGAAGGAAACAAAGAAAAGGTCAAACTGTTAGGTGAACTTTTGTTGCCTCTATTCATTACCAAATTTATTCCGAGAGCCAAGACGGGAGTCTCTCTACAGGGTTGCATTGCCTGCTAGAAAACACAGTCAAAACCTCCCCTCCCCACTCCATTTCATAACATATTTTTATTCTTTTGTTACCATATTTTTCACTGAAATACACTGCCTTTGTTTCAGTTAATTGTAAATATAATGAAGATTTTAGTAAAATAACTGTCATTGTTATTCTAGTATTCGGAACTTGAATTAGCATGAAATTTTGATGAACGGTTTTGATTTAGGTCACATTAACCCCTTGGTTACCATATTTCTGTTGAAATACACTGCTTTGTTTCAGTTATTAAAAAAAAATACTGAAGAATTTGGTTATTACTAGGTTGGTATTTGGAGCCTAAATTAGCTTTTTAATGATGAAATGTTTTAATTTAGATCACACCAGTCCCTTTGTTGCCTTGTTTCTTTCTTCTGATATATACTGTGTTTCTTTGGATTAATTTTGAAGAAAATGAAGAATTTTGGTAAAGGAACTTTGTCATTATTAAGCTGAGTTTTGGAACATAAATTAACATGTAATTTTAGAGAAAGGTTTTAGTTTTGATTACTTTAAAATGGGAAAATTGAATCACAGAACCAGGTATGGTCTCAAGTAGGTTGGTATAAGAAGGGCCAAATATGGTAGAGGTAAAAGTAACCTTCTTGAGTCTTGCTAACACATAGAGGCTGGTTTCCCGGCTTCTATGGCATATATAGTCCCTGCCTGGACGGGATACTGGTCCATCGCAGGATTACTCATTTTTGCCAGATGAGTGGACTGGAGCAATGTGAAATAAAGTGTTTTGCTCAAGAACACAGCAGGTTGCCCGGTCCAAGAATCGAAACCACAAGCTTACTATCCTGAGTCCAACACCCTAACCACTAAGCCATGTGCTTCCACCCTAAATGTGGGAGAAAATCTGTTGAATAATGTTGTCCTAGACATACTATATATATATATATGAATAAAAAGAGCAGGGGTGGTCACTTCTAGAAAGTTTGTGATTATTCATACTTTGCCTTTAGTAATAAATCGTATTTGAGCTGACTGAAATTATAATAAATAGATGCCTTAACTCATCTTTCACTTCATTGTTATTCATGATATAAATTATCTACAGATATTTTCTTATTAATTTTGAAAAATATAGCCTTATCCTTCATTACATAGACATTCGTGTTTTTGAGAATCTACCTCTAACGGGGAATTGTGTAATCATGTGTCATCGTTACAACATTTTAACATTCAGTTTTCCATGCTTGCAAATGGGTCAGATGAATTATGACTGGATGCTCTATCTGTCACTAACCTTCACCTATGTTTCCAAGCTAAGTTATATCTCCCCCTTGTTCTTTGAAAAATAATAACCTGCTCAATTATATGTGTTTGAAGAATATAGAACATATTTTCACCTTCCTTGGAAACAGGTGACTGTTGGCAAAAGAAAGGATACCCAGCCCTAAGAAATCTGTCTCAGTGAGTTTTTATCTGACCCAAGCCAGCATACAAAAGTAGATGTTAAAACATTGATGAACAAAGTAGTGATACCTGTCTGTCTGTTTATCTGTCTATCAGTCTATCAGTCTATCTATCTATCTTTCTGTCTGTCTGTCCATCTATATATCTATCTGCCTATATGCTTATCACTGTCTTTCTCATACTATATATATAAATATTCTAATGTATATTACATACACAATTGAGTAGGTATACAAATGTGTGTGTATGTATGTGTTTATATATAATATGTGTGTGTGTGTGTGTGTATAATTCATACATATTATATATATGACTGCGTGTGTATCGTTGGCGATTTCTTTTCCTCTATCTTCCCTTCCTTGGATCTTTCCTTTTCCTATGTTTCTGACGAAGAGCTCCGCTCGAACTGTAAATCCTCCTTCTTTCTTTCCTTTCCTGAGTGTCCAATAACACTATACTTGTTCCACATCCTCGCATTGTGTTTTCTGTTTGTGTTTTCATGTTTGGATTAACTATATATATATATATATATATATATATATATATATACACACACACACACATATTTATATACACACACATATATACATGTACATATATCATGGATTCTCCTGTCATTTGATAACGTATGTGAGATCTGCAATTTTTTGCTTAACAACCACACAGATGATTTGTTTATAGTGATCAAATGTCTGTACTCACAAGCTAACTCCTTCAATCAAATCAACATTACGTTACCTGTACAGGGGCATGACATGCCGCATGTTCGGATGATGAAATGATCACAGACCA
>NW_021826730.1:5000-12135 GCF_006345805.1 Octopus sinensis | reverse complement strand
TGCGAATAAAACGGCGACTTGGAAATTGCCAGCTTTCTTAAATGTTGCAAGATCTTTTATATAGGGAGTTCGTACATAAAACCCTTTGCATTAATGTTTCCAGTGCATCAAAGAGAGGGAACCCAAAACATTCTAAATATTCGGAAGTATAAGGACATTGGAATCCTTCAAAGGGTTTCGAAACCTTATTGATGATAATTCCGGAAAATCAAAGACAGTCGTCGCCAAAATGTTTCAGGTGTTGTAACGAACCATCAGACCCGGTTGGACATTTTATACACGCTCTCTGCACTGAAAAGAAACCGTTCCATCCATGCCTATATATATATTATATATATATATATATATATATTATATATATATATATATATATATATATATATTATATATATATATATAAGTTAAAAGCCCTCGCGATCATTGTACGATTTGGTTGTTCTCTTACGAGATAGACTTCGGCTAAAACTGAAAGTCTAACAGAAGAAATGGCAAATGGTTATGTACAGATCTTTCTGATGTTCTCGAAGTTTGGCAAACTAAGCTCTCAGCAACTCTGAAGGTTCTGAGAGTGTTGAGTAACGAAGGTCATGTCATGCCATATCACATCTTTCCACGGGGTCTTAGAATTAATTCTGTTTGAAACGTCGATGCGCTGAAGAGAGCTGTTACGCCTCAGATGAATGAAGTAGGCAATGGAAAGACACATGTGTTTCAGCAAGACTCAGTACCTTCTAAAGGAATCCACTTAACCTAAGAATGGGTCTCAGACAATCATAGCGATCATGTAACACCAAACTTGTGGCCTCCAATCAGCTGGATTTAAATCTCATATATGGAAGCACTCCGTCGGTTACGACGACGAGGGTTCCGGTTGATCCGAATCAACGGAACAGCCTGCTCGTGAAATTAACGTGTAAGTGGCTGAGCACTCCACAGACACGTGTACCCTTAACGTAGTTCTTGGGGATATTCAGCGTGACACAGAGAGTGACAAGGCCGGCCCTTTGAAATTGAAGCACTCCGTCGGTTACGACGACGAGGGTTCCGGTTGATCCGAATCAACGGAACAGCCTGCTCGTGAAATTAACGTGTAAGTGGCTGAGCACTCCACAGACACGTGTACCCTAAAACGTAGTTCTCGGGGATATTCAGCGTGACACAGAGAGTGACAAGGCCGGCCCTTTGAAATTGAAGCACTCCGTCGGTTACGACGACGAGGGTTCCGGTTGATCCGAATCAACGGAACAGCCTGCTCGTGAAATTAACGTGTAAGTGGCTGAGCACTCCACAGACACGTGTACCCTTAACGTAGTTCTCGGGGATATTCAGCGTGACACAGAGAGTGACAAGGCCGGCCCTTTGAAATTGAAGCACTCCGTCGGTTACGACGACGAGGGTTCCGGTTGATCCGAATCAACGGAACAGCCTGCTCGTGAAATTAACGTGTAAGTGGCTGAGTACTCCACAGACACGTGTACCCTTAACGTAGTTCTCGGTGATATCAACGTGACACAGAGAGTGACAAGGCCGGCCCTTTTGAATACACGGTACAACAGAAACAGGAAGTAAAGAGTGAGAGGAAAGTTTGCTGGTGTGATCGCAAGGAAGTACAGCAGGGATCACCACCATCCCCTGCCGGAGCCTCGTGGAGCTCTTAGGGTTTTCGCTCTAACACTCACAACGCCCGGTCTGGGAATCGAAACCGCGATCCTATGACCGCGAGTCCGCTGCCCTAACCACTGGGCCATTGCGCCTCCCACAAATCTCATATATATACATATATGAAGAGTGCTCAACACCGCACTGGTGGATAAACGTTCATTTCATCCATGTGGTACGCTTTAACAATTGTAAAGATCTCTCTTTACATGAAACCATTAGTTGCTTTGTTAACCAACAAATAAAGTATACACACGCACACACACAAACATACTCCAACTATCTAAGCTAGTCCTCATTGCTAACAGTGGAGGCGCAATGGCCCAGTGGTTAGGGCAGCGGACTCGCGGTCGTAGGATCGTGGTTTCGATTCCCAGACCGGGCGTTGTGAGTGTTCATTGAGCGAAAACACCTAAAGATCCACGAGGCTCCGGCAGGGGATGGTGGTGATCCCTGCTGTACTCTTTCACCACAAACTTCTCTCACTCTACTTCTGTTTCTGTTGTACCTGGATTCAAGGGCCGGCTTGTCACTCTCTGTGTCACGTTGATATCACAGAGAACTACGTTAAGGGTACACGTGTCGGTGGAAGTACTCAGCCACTTACACGTTAATTTCACGAGCAGGCTGTTCCGTTGTTCGGATCACCGGAACCCTCGTCGTCGTAACCGACGGAGTGCTTCAATTTCAAAAGGGCCGGCCTTGTCACTCTCTGTGTCACGCTGAATATCCCCGAGAACTACGTTAAGGGTACACGTGTCTGTGGAGTGCTCAGCCACTTACACGTTAATTTCACGAGCAGGCTGTTCCGTTGATTCGGATCAACGGACCCACGTCGTCGTAACCGACGGAGTGCTTCCATCCGAGGCCCGGCAGGGAATGGTGGTGATCCCTGCTGTACTCTTTCACCAAACTTTCTCTCACTCTTACTCCTGTTTCTGTTGTCCCTGTATTTCAAGGGGCCGGCCTGCACTCTCTGTGTCACGCTGAATACCCGAGAACTACGTTAAGGGTACACGTGTATGTGGAGTGCTCAGCCACTTACACGTTAATTTCACGAGCAGGCTGTTCCGTTGATTCGGATCAACCGGAACCCACGTCGTCGTAACCGACGGAATGCTTCCTTTTCCTTTCCATTGCTAACAATGTATAAACGCTCCATCCAAATGTAAAGTTTGTATTATTTGATTCTGGAGCAAAGATTATTTGCCAACATAACATGGCAGTCCTGGTTTAGGACGAATGTTGCTGTGGATTTGACCCTTCATGATACACTCGATCTCCTTTTCCATACGTTTTTTTTTCTACTAGCAGTAATTTTTTTAAATTTTTGATGTAGAAATCATCTTATTAATACCAATAATTATTAATCTATTATTTTCACCCTCAACTTTTAGCCCCAGGACACTGTTTGAAGCGTTGTTCAAAGGGAGACTAATCGACATCTCCACAAAACCATGGCCGCAGTGAAGGCTGTCACTGCCCAGGTGATGTCCGACACGGATAAGCTCCATTTAGTGCGAGCTTGTTAACGGTTTCGATCCCGTCTTGAAGCTGTCATCGAAGCTGAAGGCGGGTTCATAGAATGGCCCTATGACAAAACTTAGGGAGAACATGTGCACAAGTTTTTATTTAAATATTTTACGGTTTTGCTAGTTAAGGGCTGTTAATTAAATCAACAGGTATGTCCTCAAATACCTCTCGCACCCTTTACACACACACACACAACACACATGTATGTATTTGTGTGTGTGTGTGTGTGTGTGTGTCGAAAGAATCAAGCGAAGACTGTTTCGTGTGATTACAGAGCAAGGTGCAAATAGTGATATTCGGGGTGGGTTAGAGTTATTTGTATAAACGGGTAGAAGACAGGTAGATTGAGGGAGAGGGGGGGAGAGAGAGAGAGAGAGAAACGGATGGCTAGGGGTGGTAGGGTGGTTAAAATACGGGTGGATGGGTGGATGGGAAGGCAAGGTGCCTCGTGTTTACACGACACTACGTCTTTATCGAAATCCCTTACCAGCGAGACATTCGACGCTGAAGTTAATCACCTCTTTTCCGGGGTATACGTGCTAATCTACAAGATAAGGTTGGCGATTGGGGTGGGGAACGGTGCGGGGTAAGGGGGGTGATGAGCGCGCGGGGTGGGGTGGGGGTAGTGATCGGGGACGTGCCTGATTGTCGGGCGGTGGTGGTTGCGGTGGTGGTGGTGTTGGTGGTGTTGGTGGTGGTGGTGGTGGTGGTGGTGGAGTGTGGTGGTGGCGGTGGTGGTGGTGGTGGTGGCGGTGGTGGTGGTGGTGGTAGTGGCGGTGGCGGTGGTGGTGGTGGTGGTTGACCAGAGGTGTCATGTAGCTGGTCCGTAATGGTGGTCATGTTAATACGTGTGTGTGTGTGTATATAATATATACAGACAGACAGACAGACAGACATATACACACATACTTCAAAAATTTGCAAAATAGCTTGTCAAGAGGCGTGGGGGGGGAGTAAACACACACACCACACACCACACACACACACACCACACACAAATATGGGGCTGAGTAAAAAGTAAGCAACGTTTTGAAACATGAAATTCATTACAATATATTTCAACAATGCAATCAACACATTTTTGCCAACGAGTTACGAGTTTGTTTATTCTGGAAACGTAAAAATCTGGAGTTCTGGAGCTGATCGACTCTTTGGATGCACTTTCAGCATCGGTTTGATTTTCGAACTCCCTCTCTCGAAGGAAACCATCAAGATGCTTGAAAAAGTGGTAGTCAGCGGGAGAAAGGTCTGGGGAATAAGCTGGGTAGGGAAGAACTTCGTAGCCAAGTTCCCTCAACTTCTGGAGTGTCATTAGTGAAACGTGTGCTCGAGTATTGTCATGAAGAATTATTGGCCCTCTTCTGTTGACCAGTCTGAGACAGAGGAGTAGCAGTTTTTCGTTCATATTGGCAATTTCTTGGTAATATGTTTCTGCGGTAATGGTTTTTCTAGGTTTTAAGCAGTGGATACCTGAGCCTTGAAGATTCTGAGCGTAGTAGACGCCCAACTGTCAATTAAAAACCGTCATTGAGAGAAATCCTCGTAAAACCACTCGAGAACTGGCAAAAGAACTTCAAGTTAGCCAGAAGAGATCGGGTTTAGGGAAGCTTTTCGGTGCTTCATTTTGGTCCAACCACTGCGAAGAACGTTTTTTTATGATTGTACAGAGTCCACTTTTCATCGCAAGTTACAATACGATAGAGAAATGGATCGTTCTGGTTATGGAGAAGAAGTGACGAGCAAATTTTATATCTGCGCATTTTTGATTTTCTTTCAAATCTTGTGGTGCTCATTTGTCGAGCCATTTTGATTTCCCTATCGCATGCAAATGGTTACAGACCGTTTTCTGGCTAACTTGAAGTTCTTTTGCCAGTTCTCGAGTGGTTTTACGAGGATTTCTCTCAATGACGGTTTTTAATTGACCGTCATCGATGACAGTTGGGCGTCTACTTCGCTCAGAATCTTCAAGGCTCAGGTATCCACTGCAAAATTATTTAAACCATTTTCGAGTTGACCACTCACTGGTCATTTCCTCACCAAACGCTTCGTTGATATCACGAGCAATTTCAGCCGCTTTACGTCCTTTTTTGAAGTTGAATAGCAAAATTGCTCGAATATCGCGCTTTGACAGTTCCATTTTGCTTAGGAAAATGACTAAATTGTGGATGTTAAATTCCAATGGAGGGGTCTTTCTAACTTCTAAGAGGATGAAATTTTAGAAATATTACTTCATTTGTATGTAATATCTAGGGTTAAAATTTCATCAACAGCAAAAATATATGAATTGTCATGGGGGTTATGGCCCTTATGCATAGAATATAATTTCCAAATTTCATAAAGATCAATACTTTTGACTTAGTTTTGGATCATAAAAGAAATTACGAAAATTTGAGAGTTAAGGCCCCCATTAGGGGCTGGCTTCTTAGAATCCTCATGAGAAGTGGAAACTTTGAGAATACTTCTTGATGTGTGTCAATTACCCATGGTTGAAATTTTATCAATATCGAAAATTTATGAATTTTCATGGGGATTCTGCCCCCTTTAAGCCATCTCAAATTCAAACCAAACATACTGCATTATACCCGCCCTTATGCATTGAATCTAAGTTCCAAATATCATAAGGATCCATTCAGTAATTTTGGTCCATCAAATTGTATGAAACACACAGCATTTCCCTTCTCCCTAGGCTTCGATTTTGTGTTCCAAATTTCATCATGATCGGTGCAGCAGTTTTCGAATGTATAAGTAACACACAAACACACATAAAGACATTGACTTTTATATAATAGATATGAATATGCACATATACATACATGTATCTATATGAGGGTGTGTGTGTAAGGTTAGTAAGGAGAGACACAAACAAATAAGAAAGAAGAAAACAAAGGACCACTGATGCGGTCACAGGAGTGTGACGAAAGAACTCTGGCCGAAATAAGATTAAGATTAATGTAAAAAATAAAATCACTGAAGCAAAATAACACCAATATATAGTGCGTGTTTTTTATTGGCTATACTGGCATATGACCATTCCGAAATATAACAATATATATATATATATATATATATATATATATATATATATATATATATATGTATATAACTGCCACTGCTGCTACTGCCATTTCAGCCACTGGTTATGCGAACACATAAGACAGCTAAAAACAAACACGTGGATTCTGTTGAGACCCAGTAAGAAACAATTATGAACTTTTTTATTACACCTAACTTTTTAAAATATTTTTGATAAGGTTCGTTTTTTCAAGAAGAACCGAAACATGTAAATTTCTAAGAATATTAAAATTATCTTATAAAGTGGCGTTTTCAAACTTCTTTTTTATAAATATATATATATATATATATATATATATATATATATATACCATACATACATATATATATATATATATATATATATAATATATATATTATATATATATATATATTATATATATATACACAAAGATAACTTGAAAGATACAACTGAGTGGGCAAACTCACAAGGCTTTGGTTGGTGTGAGGCTATAGCAGAAGACACATGCCAAGCACCACACTGTGGGATGAAACCAGGACCATGTGTTTTGGAACCAAGTTTCTTACCACACACCCACGCGTGCACTTATGTATATATATATAGTGTGTGTATGGTGTGTATATATATATATGCATGTATATTTGTGTATATATATATATATGTACATATTACATTTACATCTATATATATATATATATATATACATCTACACATATACATGTATACATATACATCTATATCTATATATATACATCTATACATATACATGTATATATATACAACTATACATATACATCTATATATATATATATATATACATGTATATATATATACAGTATATATATATATAGATATATATATATATATATATATATATATATATATATATACAAACCACATTTATATATA
>NW_021826729.1:5000-11961 GCF_006345805.1 Octopus sinensis | reverse complement strand
TGCTCAGTGGCATTTCGTCCGTCTTTACCTTTTGAGTTCAAATCCCGCAGAGGCCGACTTTGCTTTCATCTTTTTGGGGCCAATGAAATAAGTATCAGTTGGGCACTGGGGTCGATGTAATCGACTAGCTCCTTCTCCCATGATTTCAGGTCTTGTGCTTAGAGTAGAAAGGGTTATTGCATAGTGTAACACAATTTTTGTCCCTGGGTAGCAGCTGCTATTTCTAATTTCCTTACTCCTAGAAAATATGAAAAAATGCCTAATATTTCCTTCAGACTTTGCTTTTGTTACATTTATTCAAACCCCAAAGAATACCTCTCAATACATAGTTATGATGAACCCTCGCTACTCCTGCTCATGATCAGAGAGGCACATATTGTTAGTCACTAAGGGACATGCTCAAGTGGTTAAGGTCAAGCAACTAACAAGCAAATCTGTGTTACTGAGCAGAATATTTGTTATAACGATATTTCTGCTTCAGCAACTCGGCGCTGAATCAGTCTGAAATGTAATGGAAAATAAATCAGTTTCAAAACATTGATGCTCACGTCACAAAAGCAAATTTTTAAGGGAATGGTAATCATTTCCTTTGATTTCTAGACAGAAGCAAATAGGAAATAACGCTCAATGACCAAAGACAAAAACAATTAATTAAATAAATGAATAAATAAATCATCTAATAAATATTTTTTTACAGAGAAGAGTATTTTTTAACAGGCGTAGGAGTGACCGTGTGGTAAGTAGCTCGCTTACCAGCCATATGGTTCCGGGTTCAGTCCCACTGCATGGCACCTTGGGCAAGTGTCTTCTACTATAGCCTCGGGCCGACCAAAGCCTTGTGAGTGGATTTGGTAGACGGAAACTGAAAGAAGCCCGTCGTATATATGTATATATATATATGTATGCGTGTGTATATGTTTGTGCCTCTGTGTTTGTTCCCCCAACATCGCTTGACAACCGATAATGGTGTGTTTACGTCCCCGTTACTTAGCGGTTCGGCAAAAGAGACCGATAGAAGAAGTACTAGGCTTACAAAGAATAAGTTCTGGGGTCGATTTGCTCGCTCGACTAAAGGCGGTGCTCCAGCATGGCCACAGTCAAATGACTGAAACAAGTAAAAGAGTAAAAGAGTAAAGAGAATTATTAAAGCGACGAGCTGGCAAGAATCGTTAGCGCCGCTTCGGATAAAATACTTAGTGGCATTTCTTCCGGCTCTTTACGTTCTGAGTGCAAATTCAGCCGGAGTCAACTTCGCCTTTCATCCATTCGGAGTCGATAGAATAAAGTCAGTCAAGTACTGAAGCCAGTGTGTAATCGACTTACCGCCCCCTCTCAAAATTACTGAACTTGTGCCAAAAATTTCAAACCATTCTTTGTCGACACAATCTGCTGGAGAATCTCAAACAGTATATTTATGCTGTGGATATTGATCATCGCAGTTGCATGTGGTTTGTAACAATGTGCGAATATAATTTTCTGACATAGGTACATGGATTGAAATCGGAATGTGGAGTGGAGTGGAGTGGAGTGGAAGAGCTAGTCGATTAAATTCCACCCTCCCGCCCACCATCAGTAATTGTACGGTGCTTTATTGCTATTGACCCCAGGAGGGGGATGGCAGACAAAGTTAACCTCTGTGGGATTTGAAACCCAGAACAAAAGAAACCGAGAGAAACACTGCGAAGCATTTCGTGAGATGCTCTAACAATTCTGCTAGACCACGTGGCTTTGTACTCTTCTTAATATCTATCTGTCTGTCTGTCTGTTTGTCTGTGTGTCTGCCTGCCTGCCTGTCTGTTTGTGCCCTAATATCAACCGATCTCTGTCATCTCATCTATCCATAACGGTATCTCATACCAGAATTAGTGGGGCATAGATTACTTCAGAACATACACACACACACACACACACACACACACACACACACACACACACACATACATACATACATACATACATACATACACACACACACATATGTATGTATGTATGTATGTATGTATGTATGTATGTATGTATGTATGTATGTGTGTATGTATGTATGTGTATATGTTTATATGCAGTATACTGATTTTGTCCGTTCTGAACAAGTTATGTTCACGCTTCCTTGGAAAATCTAAGTGTTGGGTTGAGGTGAAAAAGGTTGAGAAACTCTTGCATACACCGTAATATATCAAAGTCCCGAACCAACATCGATTGTCTGTTAATAAAACTTTGTTATCCTGAAATTTTTGTTATATTATTTGATCTCAATGTTAGAAACCATATATAGCCCCGTATCTTATCAGTGAAATTGGGTAGACAGAAACTGAACAAAGGTCTGTCGGGTGGATTGTACATGAAATACAAAAAAAGATATAAAGCCTTGTCATATACTAGCGATGAGTCCGTATGAGACTCACATTAATGGTACACATATCTGCGGAATACACAGCCACTTCCATGTTAATTTATCTACAACTGCAATGCTCCAATATTCACATTAATACTGGATGGCGCGGTCGATGGTGGCAGAAATGGTATGCTGGTACATCTTCAAAAGTATTTGCTTTGGTCCCTAAATTCGATTACGAACATTTCCATAAACTTATGTACAAGTAAACCCCCGATCCTCAACCTAGGGAGCAGTGTCCCTTGGGGACAGTGTGAATTCAACGAGGGGACGGAAATGTCAAAAGAGTGCGGGGTTCTCAGAGGGAAGTTGTGAGTTTTATTACAAATAAAATATTTAACCCAGATACAGTACTTATATTTTCAACACACTTTAAAAAAAAAAAAAAAAGAAGTTTTTGTCAGGATAAAAACGAGTAAAACTTTATTACCAATGAGCTGAAAACATGACTGATGATGTACCAAGACCCAAATAATTTCATTATATAAGTCCTCAACTTCTTTAGCAATTTCCACAAAGCTTTATTAGAGAAGGTGCTGTCCAATACAGATATCTAAAATAGGTCGGTTGATGTAATCAAATACGGATAAATAAACTACAAAGCAAAATTAGCTTCCGTTTGATTGAAATTATCAAAATAATGAAATTTTTGAAGAAGGATCTAGATAGGGGACATTTGTAAAATGCCATTCAGTGAAAGGGATCACTGACCGACCAAAGGTTGCCAATCACAGCAGTAAAGAAACAATTTGATAAAATTGGCGGTGGTCAACGTGGTCAAAAAGGATAGAGTGAAGTTCATGTGTTAGGATAAGTTAGTATATCGTGGACAGGGTAAGTTTGTTTTTTTCTTTCAGACCTTGTGAAGGCGTATGGCCTAGTGGTTAAGGTGTTGCAGTCACAATCACGAAATCGTGGGTTCGATTCCCAGACCGGGCAGCGTGTCGTGCTCTTGAACAAAATGCTTCATTTCACGTTGCTCTACTGCTGTGTGGGGGCTGGTATATCAAAGAATAGACCCAACGTTTCCTCTACGTGTCATAAAAAGACAACTAAAAGAAGTCGAGTTAGGATTTTCCCTACGACCTCGTAAAACCCTCACCAGCGAGACACTGTTACAGCGCATGCCCCCATGCAAACTACTACTACTATTACTAGTTCGAAAACATCAGATTTCCTTTCCTTCATGTCGTGCCAATTTTATCAAACTCACAGACTTATGTATTAGCATCGTTACATCTCACTAAAGCCTCCTAGCCACCTCTGTGCTCCGCTGTGTCACTGTAAATCTGTTTTCTTGGTTCGAGCGAGAACCACGAACTGGGAAATTATAAAATTATAAACTAAAATCTTTGAAGGAATTAATCGGGCCATCTGCTACTTGAGTTAACTTTTTGAATTAACTTGAGTTAACTTTCAGTGCCTTAAAACGATGAAAGCATTAGTAATGCCTGAGTCTATTTTATACTTCATTCTGCTAAATAAATATCTACTCATCGTGTGATAGCGTAAGCAGGTGTAATTGTTAAATTACGTGAGGCTGGAGAAATGGCAAAATCGTTGGAGCGTCGGCTAACATGGTCTGCAGATTGCTCCAGCTCAAGCACCAGGAGCTCAAATCCCGCCGAAGATAACTTTGTCTTTTATACTTTTGGGGTCGATAAAATAAAGTATTGGAGTCGATGGTAACGACTTGCTCCTCTATTCAAAACTGCTGACCCACTGCTTAAATTAGAAGCTATTATTAAGTTAAGTGAGGGCAGTAGATTGGCCGAATCGTCACAACAATGCACAAAATACTTTGCAGTATTTGTTCCAGCTCTTAGCGTCGCAATTTTAACTCCCGCTGAAGTCAACTTTACCTTACAGGCTTTCAGGGCCGATAAAATAAAGTACCTGGCCAGTACTGGAGTCGACGGTATCAACTAACCGCTTACTTTGCGCCTTCCACCCACATACAAATGCATTAAAGAGTTTTCTAAGTACCTTTTAAATACTGCGTTCAAATTCCATCAAGGTCGACTTTGCCTTTCATCCTTTCGGGGGTCGATAAAATAAGTACCAATTGAGCACTGGGGTTGATGCAATCAACTAGCCCCCTCCCGCAAAAATTTCAGGCCTTGTGCCTATAAGAAGAAAGAATTGTTATTATTCTGCTTGTCACAATATGTGTTCGAGTGTTGCGCTTAAGTTTGAAACGAAATCGACGACATAATGAAAATATTTAACAGTTAAACAGGCTCGAGTGTGAAGCTTTTAACAAGCTAAGTTGTGGAAGGAAATCAACGACATATATAAAATATTTACACAAAGCCCATCCACAATGCTCAAAATCATTGATTTAAGCAGAAGGTCAGCAGTTTTGAGGAGAGGGGCCTAATCGATACCACCAACCAGAATACTCAACCCTAGAAGAATGAAAGATAAAGCTGACTTAGGTGGCATTTGAACTCAGAATATAAAGATGAGGAAGAAACACAACATAGCACGTCTTTTTAGACGCTCTACTGATTTTGCCAATCCACCCACCATAATCAGATCCATTGTGATCTGAAGGGGCGAGTCGGTGTCATCAACTCTAGTATAGTTGACTGGCACTTTATTTTATCGACTCTGGAAAGGTGAAAGCTAAATTTGGACTTTGCTGGATTTGAACCCGAAATGAAAAGAGCCCGAAGAAACACCGCAAGGCATTTTTTACTGACTCAAACGATTCCACCAGCTCACCGTCTTGAACTATCAATAGAATATAACAAATTCAAATTAATCGAATTCTTTAACAGAATAAACCAAAACGATGAAGAACTATGGATCTTTTGCATCAAGATAGAAACGAGAACATTTATTAAGCGTGGAGTTTCTCTGGGATTCTCTTGTCAGATTAAGGGCGGTGAATTGGAAGAATTTGTCGCAGAATGGTGGACAAAAAGCCAATTTCCTTAGTTATGTCTATGAGAAAGATGATTTGAACGCTCTCTGAGTTTAAATTATGTCGCGATCGATATAATAAGTACCAGTGTAGTAGCAAGATCGATATAATCGATTACACTTCTCCCGCCAAAAGTTGTGGCTTTACACTAGAAAATGAAAGTGGTGGGAACACCGTCTAGATGTGTGTGTCTTTAGCGCTAATCTTCATGTAGATTCAGCATAACACAACGTGTGTAAGAAAACTCTTTTAATTATAGATTTCTGTATAATCTACAGGTAGTTTCCATTTTCGATTTCAAGGTTTGAGACCAACCTTAATGCAATGAGGTATTTACAGTTAAAAGTGTCCCAACTTACATAAATTGTTTTTTAAAGTTACCTTCTCATGTCGACTTACAAGGGCCCGGTTTCCCGGTTTCATGGCGTATAAATTCTCCAACTGGACGAGACGCCGGCCCGTCGCAGCGTTACTCATTTTTGCCGGCTGAGTGGACCGAAACAACGTGAAATGAAGTGTTTTGCTCCAGAACACAACGCGTTACCTGGTCCAGGAATCGAAATCACAATCTTACGATCATGAGACCAACAGCCTAACCACTAAACCACGCGCCTCCAAAATATATAAATTGTGACCTTACATGACTGCAAAAGTGGCGAGTCGTTAGCGTATTGAGTAGAATACCTTGCGTCTTCATCCCGACTCATTGCGCCGAGAGTTCAAATCCCTGCGAGGTCATCGTTGACTTTCAACCTTTTGGAGTTCTAATGAAGAACAAATCCAGAGCGATAGATTAGAAGTGCTGTTTGACGGTCAGACAAGATGCATTCTGAAAGCAACGGTTGTGATCACATGCAAGTTTCCAAGTTGTATCGGTCACAGTTGGAGGCCCCTCTTTTGAACAAACATCTGTGTTATAGTAAAGAGGAGCATCGCATGCATGGACAACTGCTACTCTTCCAGAAAGTCCCATCAAAATTATCATTGGTGAACAACTGATAGCATAAAGGCGAATTAGTTTGGGCGCTAGTTAACCGGTAGTTTGGGTTCAAATGTTTTTCATCTCTCCCTACTGATAGAAGCGCCTGCAAATAAACGTAAGGCCATTTTGTAGCGGTCTTGACCCTCGTTGATTTCGCTTTCACTTCTCTTCCGCTGTTAATTTTTATTTTGATAGATTATACAGAAATCTGTAATTAAAGGAGTTTTCTCGCACATTGTGTCAAACTGATTCTGTCTGAAGATTAACGCTAGGGACACACTATTTCTTTATTACCCACTAGGGGCGACACAGAGAAATACATCACAACACATTGGGGACATAGAACAAACGCTAGGGACACACGCGTCTAGCGCCAACTCAAAGTACTCTCATAGGTCCCGGAGTACGAGTGTTATTCAAAACAACCTCCTCTTCTTGAATTCACATAATCATTGTGGTTACATATAAGAAAGTATGATTGACAGCTCCACAGAGAAACAATTTGCTGTGGACAAATTCTGTGACACGGTTTCGATTCTCTGTTGAATCTATTTCAATTTACTTTCACTGTAAATTATTATAGAATTGGCCATTCATATTCCTCAAGTAAAATGGGAAACCTGTGTGCGTTTACTGAGGGCTATCATGAGCGATTGGA
>NW_021826728.1:10000-12041 GCF_006345805.1 Octopus sinensis | reverse complement strand
GATATCACTGCACTCTTACAAAGGTCCCAGCTATTCTTTCTAGAGTGAGGGCCATGTACTGCGATAGCTTGGGATTCAAGGGCCCACAGTTATTTAATGGATTTCCAAAGTATTTGAGGGATCTTCATGGAATAGGGGTAGATTTACGTTTTGAAATTCAAATTCATTCTAAGATGAGAAATTGACAGAATTACATTCTGTTCGTTTTGAAATCTTTTGTATCAACCTTAGATATCTTATGAATAAACGAAAGCATTTCTCTCATTTTTGATATATTCAGTTCTTCAGTTCTTCCTTAAATAAATGGTTTTGACAATCTCGCAGATACATACATGTATGTATGTGGTAGTAGTGAAAGCGTGTGTGTGTATATGTATTCTTTGATCAATTTATGTCTCAGATCAATAGATGTGATCATAGTGGAGCAGCGCCAGCGTAATCACCTTTCAATGGCCATTCTTAAGCGATCGGCTTTTGGAGAAGGAGGGAGTCCAACACAGCTGCTTTTTTTTTTTTGAGTTTCTTTCCATAATATGGGTTCATCTGGAACTATGGACAGCAGAAGGTCAAGTTGTTTCTTGAAAACATCTACCCTTATTCCATGAAGATCCCACAAATACTTTGGCGAGCCATTAAATAACTGTGGGCCCTTGAATCCCAAGCTATCGCAGTACATGGCCCTCACTCTAGACAGGATAGCTGGGACCTTTGGAACAGTGCAGTGATATCCAATTCAGAGGCTAGTATAGGTCTCGGACTTTCTTTTTTCAGAGTCATCTATGGCCTTCTGATATTCTGTTTGTATTTTGATCTGATTTGATATTTTATTTTTCTTTCATGTTGAGGATGAAGAATTTTTAACTATTACGGTACCCACATAAATTTACTAAGAGGATATGATTGTTCCTGAAGTACCAGATACACCAAGAATGACAAAACTTCGTGCTTTGACCTTTCAAGCGCCATATGCAACTTTATACTTTTGCGCTTTTTCAGGTGTTATAAATCTAAAAGATAAGTCGATGTAAAGAGAGGGACTTATAGTTTAAATGCCTGTGTTTGAATTTACCCTCTCTTATTCCGATGTTCGATCTCAGAGATTGCGTGTCATTTGGAAATAACTTTGTGGCTTGGTATGTCAATGGTATGTCAATGCCCCAGTATTTTGAGTCGATGTACTCAGTGTATGTATGTAGACTAACTTGCACTCATATGAAAAATTCATTTATAGATAAGTCAACTTCGCTTATCAATCGCAATGAATCTACAACACTTTCTTTGCGTAACAAGCCCTTCGATAAGTCTAAAACCCGGTAAACAATTCTGTAAATAGAAGAGAAAGAGAAAGACAGAAACAAACACTGAGAGAGAGAAATAGGAGAGACAGAGAGAGAGAGAGAGAGAAGAGGGAGTAAAAAACGCGAAAAAGAATTACAGAAAAATAATGAAAAGGTATGTGTTCGTGGTTGGCTGTTGTAATTGTTTAAAATGTCAATTCCCGGCAACACGCTGTCGCCAGTTAAATGCTGTAATTCACGACAATAGTAAGGTAGTTATTACGATAACAATAAATTAAAATCGCATTTTCTTATAACATTTATCGCATTGTGAAGAGAACAAGAATTTGTGTGAAACAAGGAAATAAACGAGTTCTCTCATATATTTTACCTTGAACGGACGTTTTTCAAAACGGTTTATTTCAAAAGAATTACAGATATACACAAAACAGATATATATATATATATTATATATAATATATATATATATAGATAGATAGAGAGAGAGAGAGAGACATACAAACATATATATATATATATATATATATTATATATATAATATAATATATACATATATATAATATATATAGAGAGAGGAGAGAGATACACACAAAATATATATATATATATAATATATATATATATATATATATTATATATATGTATATATATGTATATGTATGTATGTATGTATATTATGTATATATGTATGTATATATATATATGGATGTACGTGTGTATGTGGGTAAATTTGTGTGTGAATG
>NW_021826728.1:0-5000 GCF_006345805.1 Octopus sinensis | reverse complement strand
TAATGGCGTAAGCATAAAGAAAAGGCATAATTGCTGTGCGATGCTTGGGTTTGTTAGGTTTAATGTAAAATACGTATTTCTTTATTACCCACAAGGGGTTAAACATAGAGGGGACAAACAAGGACAGACATAGGTATTAATCCGATTATATCGACCCCAGTGCGTAACTGGTACTTAATTCATCGGCGAGCTGGCAGAAACGTTAGCACGCCGGGCGAAATGCTTAGCGGTATTTCGTCTACGTTACGTTGTGAGTTCAAATTCCGCCGAGGTCGACTTTGCCTTTCATCCTTTCGGGGGTCGATAAATTAAGTACCAGTTACGCACTGGGGTCGATGTAATCGACTTAATACCTATGTCTGTCCTTGTTTGTCCCCTCTGTGTTTAGCCCCTTGTGGGTAATAAAGAAATAAGTACTTAATTCATCGACCCCGAAAGGATGAAAGGCAAAGACGACCTCGGCGGAATTTGAACTCAGAACGTAAAGACAGACAAAATACCCGGCGTGCTAACGTTTCTGCCAGCTTGCCGCCTTCATTCAGTTTCTGTCTCCCAAATCAACTCACAAGGACTTGGTCTGCCCAAGGCTATAGTAGAAGACACTTGCCCAATGACAGACGAAATATCGCTACGCGTTTCGCCCGGCGTGCTAACGTTTCTGACAGCACGCCGCCTTATGTAAAATACGGCGTAGAGACTGTCTGTGTAATAACGAATGAAGAACGTGTGAGACCCAGGCTGCAGAGAGTTGGTCATTGATAGTAAAACGAAATATTAAATGTAGTGAGCAGTATACACTGTATGGACAGTGCGAGGAATGCTAGCGTATCAGTTAATATTAGGAAATGTAGGCATATAGCTCTCTTTTACTCTTTTACTCTTTTACTTGTTTCAGTCATTTGACTGCGGTCATGCTGGAGCACCGCCTTTAGTCGAGCAAATCGACCCCGGGACTTATTCTTTGTAAGCCCAGTACTTATTCTATCGGTCTCTTTTGCCGAACCACTGAGTGACGGGGACGTAAACACACCGGCATTGGTTGTCAAGCAATGCTAGGGGGACAAACACAGACATACAAACACACACACACACACGCAAACATATATACATATACATATATACGACAGGCTTCTTTCAGTTTCCGTCTACCAAATCCGCTCACAAGGCATTGGTCGGCCCGTGGCTATAGCAGAAGACACTTGCCCAAGGTGCCACGCAGTGGGACTGAACTCGGAACCATGTGGTTGGTCAGCAAGCTACTTACCACACAGCCACTCCTGCGCCTGTTATCGATTTCAGATGGTTATCGTATCTGTGAGTTCAAAGAGGATCCAGAATGCAACGATAAGACTAACTTCTCCTTCGCACATAGGTTGCAGGGTTCATTCTGAAAGTATACGTTTGCTTATTCTATGATACACAATATACACAAACATAATTGTATAACGAACTCTTTAAAATACGTTTTACTAATTGTCGTTAATTTTAATTAATACATATCTTCATACGCATTACTACACACTGTTTATTCACATATATGCAAACAATAATTACTACAAGTTATATATGTGTAATAGTGATTGTACGGCATTTGTGTATGTATGTATATATATGTGTGTGTGTGTGTGTGAGTGTGTGTGTGTGTGTGTGTGTCTGTGTCTGTGTCTGTATATATATATATATATATGTGCGCGTGTGTACAAGATGATAATGATGATGATGATGATGATGATGATGAATATGATGATGATGAAGATTATGATGATGATGATGAAGATTATGATGATGATGATGAAGATTATGATGATGGTGGTGGTGATGATGATGATGGTGATGATGATGATGGTGATGATGATGATGATGATGATGATGGTGGTGGTGGTGGTGGTGGTGATGATGATGATGATGATGATGATGATGATGATGATGATGATGAAGATTATGATGATGGTGGTGGTGATGAAGAAGAAGATGATGGTGGTAGTGGTGGTGGTGATGATGAAAAATTAATTTAAAAGATAAATAAATAGGCAAATAGATAAATATTGAATAAATGCGTAGGAGAAAAAGCATTCATAGTCAATATGGAAATTTTGGTTCGGAACGTAATATAAGGTTGTCCCAAAAGTTCGTAGAAAGTCTTGGAAAATAATGGTCTTTATTTTGAGGAATAATTTTTATTGTTTTTGTTAGTACTTGGCGAGTAAAGATTCAATTTTCGCAAGTGTTTACGAACTTTTGGGACAACCTAATAATTACGTATAAATTTTGAGTTGAACACAGGAGTTTCACACAATACGGAATATGGGAGGTAAGCTGTACGTATTGAAAATATAACACATAAATTCTGGGCAAGAGCCTCTTATATTTCATTATTGTTGTAGTTATTAGTATTATTGTTCTTATTAACACTGTTTCTATTACAATACAGGACTTTTTCCAGTGCTTAACGTGTTTTTTCCCTTTTCGTTATCACCAGGAAAATAATTCGTGAGAGTACCTACTCATGTTTTGCTCTGTGTATGTCGCTGTTATTCTTTATATTGGGAAACATGATTTAATAAACAATATAAGATCAAAATATTAAAACATCATTGTATACACAAACAAGTGTACACATACACACAAACACCTACATCTTTACGTATATGCGAAAGCGTGGCTGTGTTGTAAGAATTTTGCTTCTCAATCACATAGATTCGGGCTCAGTGCCACTGCGTGGAACCTTGGACAGTCTTCTACGAAGAACTTGTGAGTGAATTTTAGTCGACGGAAACTTAAAATCCGTTGTGTGTATATGTATATATATATATATATATATATATATATAATATATATATATATATATATATGTAATATATATATATTATGTATATATATATATATATATATAATCTTACCTTCGTAACGCGGAGTAGACGAAAGAGGAACAACTGAAGAAGGGGAATATTCCTTGTGTTGTATGTTTTGTACTCGTTTTTTTGTTGTTTGAAAAAGAGTTCGTGTCCATGGTTTTGTTTTTTTGTTTTCGTTTCTCATTGTGTTCAACGTTTTATTTTTGGTGTCCTGTACCCATATATGCATGTATATATACATATAGATTAAGGTATGTACATATATGTATTAACATATGCATATGTTTATATATTATTTATGTTATATATATATATATATATATATATATTTATATGCCGGGTGAACTTTCCTTATTTTTCCCTCTCTGCCTACGTGAATTGTTTTTTGGGTATACATTGTCTGGGAGATTCTTCTTATAGTAGAAGAAATAGCTAAGTTCTTTGATTGCTATTTCCAAAAGTTCGGTATGTGGCAAAACAAATCTTTTTTGCTGAACCCTAATTATATAAAGTATTTATATACACACACAACACACACACCACACACACACATATATATATATATATATATATTATAAAGTTAATTCAAACAAGAAGGCACAAAAACACAACAACGCGAGACGTGGAACAAATATAGTATTATGGACACTCAGGAAGAAGGAAAGAAAGAGGGTCTAACCTTTCGAGCGGAGCTCTTCGTCGGAAACATAGGAGAAGGAAAGACCAGAGGAAGGGAAGACAGAGGAAAAAAATCGCCAACGGTACACACGCGGTCTCATTTTCAAATATATATATATATTTATATATATATAAACACGCACACACACACGTCCCCAGAATGGTCACCGTCCAATGATGAAACAAGTGTGTGTATATATATATATATATATATATGTATATGTATGTATGTATAATCCGAAATTACTATTTGGCCGATACAAAAGTCAAGGAGGTGGTTTGAACACCAGTAAACATCAGCGTAAAATTGAGATTAGTGGCGTTTTTAGCTATTTTCTCAATATCTGCAGCCGGCTGTGTAGTATTTGACAGCGCTACTTATAATTGTCCACGTACAAATAGAAAGGATGGAACGATTTTCCTCAGTGATTGATATTGAGATTTATTGACTGTCACTGCGAAAGCCACTTCAACGGGAAGCTGTAATTACTTTAGAGCGATCGACAGTGGAGTGTCAGAAGGTCGCAATTTAATTCTTGACACAATATGTTTTCCATGATGGTTATATTTTATAACTACGTGGTCTTCAATTATATATGCATGCAAATGGATTATCCTCATTCTTGTCCCGTTTAAAATTCTATTGCCTTATTTAAGTTTCCCAGTAGCATTACAAAACGTTCGTTTTCCGAGTTCAAAGTAATCGGTAATCGGGAGACATTTTTCACAAAGATTATGGTTGTTTAGAAACTCCACTCGGAGAGATTAATGTTTTCACAATCTCTCCACTTGCTGACAATGTTTTTTTTTATTTCTAAAAGAACAGCAGTCGTAGAGTAGAGTGTTGTTCGGATGGATCTCTTCATAATCCAGTAGGATGCCAAACCCTTTGTTTCACCAGCTTGGAACAAATAATCATCCCTGTCAGTTTCGAGTCAGCTTCGGCCAAAATGAAGAAGGGATCATAACTATGCTTGTAGCAGCAATTCTGCCAACCTTTCCCATTTTCTTTTAACTGTAAGAAATGTTTGCCGAAAATTGTCTAAAAATGTTCATGTCGCCAAAACGGTTGTCATTTTGTCAATGGCTACAAAATGTGCTATCATGAGTGGTGGTTGCTCCTAACAGATGATACTACAGTGTCTAATTACTTTCTTTACTTGTTTGCTATTGGTATCAGAGCTAGAAACAGAATCTGATTCAATGCTAACTGTATTAATGTAGTAAGTTGGGTGAGATATAAAAACAGTTTGGTTGAGCAACATATCGAGTCTTATAAATACAATTCTTATAACTACTTGATTCGACCATATGTTCATATGCTCAATAAGTGTTCTGCGTCAACCAGAACTATTAAAGAAAAGATGTGTACTTGGTTGTTGTTCAGATTTCATCTTCATTAAGATGTCAAATATATTCTGCTTGTAGTTGAATGTGTCTTTCTAACTGCCAGCTTCAATTTTCTGT
>NW_021826727.1:0-12001 GCF_006345805.1 Octopus sinensis | reverse complement strand
GCTTCACAGAAAAGAGTGAATATTTTCCTATGCTCTCGAGTGATAAGAAAACCGAAGCTCTGGTTGTTATGTGGACAAGCATTTTGTCTATAAGAAGAGTAACGACTAAAGAGTAAAGGCGTTGCTTTCAAAACCGAAAATATTGTGATTTATATCACAGTAGCAGTATCGCCCGGCGTTGCTCGGGTTTGTAAGGGAAATAACTATATAAGCATTTTTAGAGAGTTATAGCCAAAAAATAACAAAATAAATGCATTAAAAATGGAAAAAAAAATTATGGTAATTTTTTTTTTTAATCGTTGACTCATCGTAGACATTTTTAGAGAGTTACTTCCCTTATATAATTGCGAAAAAATGCATTAAAATGGAAAAAATGATCGTAAATTATTTTTAAAATCGTAGACTCATCGTAGACGCGCGCTAATACCCAGAAGGGCTCGATATGAATCACGACTATAAGGTACCCGGTTTTGGTTAAACTGCACCGCAAAATATGGGAGTAGTTAGGAATCTAAATCGTAGGAGACAGACACACAACTTCACTTTTATATATAAAGATGTTCGGTCCTTCATATCACATATTTGTCTTTCTTCTCTTTTGTACCGACGAATCACCGCTTCGAAAAGCCAGGGTGTCGAGGAGCATTCACCGTCACCTACTGGTATCGAATAGCAGAGATGACCAGTGGTTACCACTCTAAGTGAATACGAGCCTGTGGCAGAAGCAAAGATTAATTTGAACAAGGCGGTGAGCTTGCTCATACAATCTGAGCGTATTATGGGGCGCTGGACAGTCAGATCAATTAAGTTTTTTGGGTTACATCAAGGTGTTTACTATCATTATTATTATTATTATTATTATTATTATTATTATTATTATTATTACTATTATTATTATTACTATTATTATTATTACTATTATTATTATTATTATTATTATATTATTATTATTATTACTATTATTATTATTATTATTATTATTATTATTATTATTATTATTACTATTATTATTATTATTATTATATTTATGTTTGGCTTTTGCTTTATATTTGTACAAGTTGGAAGTTCATGTTGTTATGCCTAGTGTGCCATATATTTTATTATTATCATTATTATTATTATTATTATTATTATAATTATTATTATTATTATTATTATTATTACTATTATTATTATTATCATCATTATTATTATTATTATTATTATTATTATTATTATTATTATGTGTTTGACTTTTGCTTAGTATTTAAACAAGTTGGCTCCAAGTCTCACCGAGAGACCTCAAGAGACAACAAGGTAGAAGTTCAAGTTGACGTAAATGACTAGAGTTCATTTTTAGTATTCTCGTTTGTGAGAGCAGTCGACTTTATTTCAGATATTCTCATTGTAAAAGTCATCTCTGGCTAAACGTTGAGAGGACATTGGTGTTGGCTTGGCGGAGGCTCGCGCTCTCTGAGTACTCTTGTTGTTGTTGTTGTTGTTGTTGTTGTTGTTGTTATCATCATCATCATCATCATCATTATTATTATTATCATTATTATTGAGTGAGAGAGCAGTGCATGCAATCAAAGTGACACTGGAGTAAAATATACGAAGCCCAGTATATCCATCATGACTACCCTAGTGAATGGATTTGGTTGACGGAAACTGAGAGAAACCTGTTGTATATATCTATATGTGTGTGTGTGTGTGTGGTGTGTGTGTGTGTCTGTGTTTGTTCCCCCCAACATCGCTTGACAATTGATGTTGGTGTGTTTACGTCTCCATAACCTAGCGGTTCGGCAAAAGAGACCGATAGAACAAGTACTAGGCTTACAAAAAATAAGTCCTGGGGTCCATTTGTTCGATTAAAGGCGGTGCTCCAGCATGGCCGCAGTCAAGTGAAACAAATAAAGCAATAAATAGAATAAAAGAATAGTGTATACGTGTATGTGTGTGTGTGTGTGGTGTGTGTGTGTGTGTGTGTGTGTGTGTGTGTGCGCGTGTGTGTACGTACGTGTGTGCGAGTATATTTTTATGTGGAGGTGCATGGCGAAGTGGTTGGGGTATCCAATCCGAAAGCGTAAGGTCGTGAATTCGATTTCAGGCAGAGTGTTATGTTCTTGAGCAAGACCTTTTATTTCACGTTGCTCCCCTCCACTCATCTGGAAAAAAATTAGTAGTACCTGTATTTCAAAGGCGCAACCTTCTCACATTCTGCTTGTCAAGCTGAATCTCCTTGAGAAATATATTAAGGGTACGCGTGTCTGTGGAGTGCTCAGCCACTTGCAAGTTAATTTCACGAACAGACTGCCCCGTTGAGCGAATCAGCTGGAACACTCGTCGTCGTAACCGACGGAGTGTCAATAATCTGTATGTGTATAGGAGCGAGTCTCTACTTAAAAAGCATTCAAGAACCTTTGAATGGATACTCTCTTTTACTCTTTTACTTGTTTCAATCATTTGACTGCGACCATGCTGGAGCACCGCCTTTAGTCGAGCAAATCGACCCAGGACTTATTGCTTGTAAGCCTAGTACTTATTATATTGGTCTCTTTGCCGAACCGGTAAGTTACGCGGGTGTAAACACACCAGCATCGGTTGTCAAGCGATGTGGGGGGGGGCAAAACTGACACACAAACATATACACACGTATACATACATACATACATACATATACATATATATATATATATATATAATATTAATTCGAGACAAAACCACTATTTTGCAAAACAAACAAGGAAAGACTTAATCAATACATAAAATTTTAATATAAAGTAAATAAACCGCCACTACAATCGTTTCATGTCTTCAAATGAGATTTGTCAGGTGGATTTCCGATCTTCAAATCAGTTTCAATTTATATATATATATACGACGAGCTTCTTTCAATTTCCATCTACCAAATCCACTCACAAGGCTTTGGTCGGTCAGAGGCTATAGTAGAAGACACTTGCCCAAGGTGCCATGCAGTGGGACTGAACCCGGAACCATGTGGTTGGTAAGCAAGCTACTGACCACACAGCCACTCCTGTAGAAAATATATGGAAAAAAGAGTTTGTATGTTCCTTATTCTTTGTTAGTTTCTGCTTAAAGTCGTTGGGTTTGTGAAAGAAACCTTCATAGAAAATGGCACCCACTTTACAGAATTGGATCAGTTTACATACCATTGCTTTCTGTCGCTATTTCACATCACTAGATTGTATATTTATTTCAGTTTCCATGGCGCATTTAGTGAAAATGTGCGCGCGCGTGTGTGCGTGCGTTTGTGTGTGTGTGTGTGTGTGTGCGTGCGTGCGTGTGTGTGTTCGCGTGCGTGTTTGTGCGTCTACATACATACACAACATATGTGTCCGTATGTCTTCGGGAATGTATACGCATATATATATATATATATATATATATATATATATATATATATATATATATATATATATATATCTTATATATATATATATATATATGTGTGTGTGTGTGTGTGTGTGTGTGTGTGTGTTTGGCTGTATATATGTGTACATGGACACGTGCTAATTGTATGCATGTATATAATATATATATATATATAATATGTGCGTGAGTATATATATAGACACACATATTTATATATATTCATATACGTACACACACACACACACTCACACACATACATATACATATGTACGTGTATTCACTACCGAGAGTTTATTATATAAAATTACTCTACGTGCGTAAACAGAAATCTACAAATAATCGCCAAGAAACATTTTTTTTTCTTTCATTATCAGACTCGTGTGAGAATTCGTATCAATAAGAATTGGACGTAGACTCTAATAAGAAGACAAATTAGTATTAGACTTTAGTTGTGGTGGTCATATATTTCTTTTTGTGCATGTCTTTGTATGTGTGAGCGTGTGAGGTTGTTTTGTTTTTGCAGGATTTTTTTTCCCATTGAAGAATATTAACGATATGTGTGTGTGAAATACGGACTGGTAAAGAAAAAAAAATACATATACTGAAGCCAGAAGTCTTATACAAATGTCGAATGCAGTAATATTTAAATAAAAAAAAACAAAAGTGTCATTGATAACATGTTATGGATAGTTACTAAGCAACTGATGGTACGTTTGAACGCAGTGAAAAATTATAGAAAATACAAAAGAAAAAATATGTCGGAAATGTAGATAGCCAAATCTTTTCGCTATAACTTGAAGACGCTCGAAACAAGAATTAACTTTGGCGCTTCTTAGATAAATTTAAGCTGATTGTAATTTAGTTTGTGACAGATTTAATTACACTGAAATACAGTTTTATACATAGACATGCTTGCTTACATACATACATACATACATACATACATACATGCATATATCCATAATTGTACTCCCACATACATGGTGACATATGTGCACATATGTACGCCCTGTACAAATGCTCTCTCTTTCTCTCACTCTCTGTCTCTCCCTTTCTCACACACATACACATACACACACACATATATATATATACGATAGATCGTTAGCCACAAAACACCTTTTTTTCTTTCCTTGTTTCTCTCCTTGTTTTTTTTTCTGTGACCCTTTCTGTAGAAGAGCGTAGGCTCGAAACGTAAAAGACTTTCTCTATTCCTGACCGTTATACTAATACATCTGTTTGTTTTGTACACCACCTGTCTTCGTCTTTTGGTTTTTTTTTTTGGTAAACTCTCCCTATATATATATGTTTAAATTTTATTTGTTTGGGAATAAAAATTCCGGCATAACAGAGGTTCAAATTATTCTCAATGAAGAAATATATATTTTAATTTAGAGATAGTAGGCCTATATATTACTAACATAGTTTTTGTAAATTGTTCGTATATATTTTTTTAGCAATTTAATTTTTTATTTCTCACTTTATGTTTGTAATTTTTATTTTTGTAACTTTTTATTTGAATTTTTATCTGAATTATGGATTGTACTGTAGGGTCCAGCGAACATAATTTAAATGTACCTATTTTACACATACTTATGGGTTTAAAAAAATTAAAATATAGTTTATAGTATTGAACGATGATAAAGTGATATAAGGGCCTGATGATTGGGGTTACATTTTAAAAATGGTTCCAGCAAAACACGGAGTGGTTTAGGAACCGGGAAATGTACCTCATGAAAACACGTGTAGCCAAGTTATAAAACAGTAGGTATTTCAAATAAAAATTCTTTTTTACATGAAGGGGCCTACTATCTCTAAATTAAGTATATATATATATATATTATATATATATATATATATATATATATATATATATATATATATAATATATATACGAGTTTAATAAAGATAAAGCTCCAGTATATAGTACAATTGTTTCTCCGCTTGTATATGAGCTGTCCGGTTTTATTTAGTCATTTATATTTTATTCTTATTCATCCATTCGATACTCAACGACCAACTTAAATTTCACCATGTAGTGCCTTACTGGATTTAACCACGAGAATGAAACTCCGAGGAAGGAAATGTTATTATACAGGGAGTTGAATTTGGGTTATTTCCTACAGCTTCTTAAAACTTTTCTGAAACGGCCGTAGGTTTGGACTGATCTTTTGAATCACCTCCTTTAATCTATTCTAAATGTATTTTCTACTTTCACGGTACTCCTTATCTATTTTTATGCTTTTTTATTTTTTATTTATTTTTTATGTTTATATTATATATTATCTTTTGTCATCAATGTCTTAATATAAATATGGTTATATATTAAATGGAATAATATCTATCTATCTATCTATATCTATATCTATATATCTATCTATCTATCTATCTATCTATCTATATCTATCTATCATCTTATCTATTATCATCTATCTATCTATTTATCTATCTATCTATCTATATATCTATATATATAAATATATATTATATATATATAGATATATAGATAGTGATGATAGATAGATAGATAGATCGATACGTACATATAATACTATATGTATATATATGTATATAATGTGCATTATATATATATATATATATATATATATATATATAGATATATATATATATAAATACGAACCAGTCAATTTGATAACGCATAGAAACCAGTGTTTAAGAAAAAATTTACATGTGAGTAGCAAATGAGTTATTATTCCATGCTTCTTACTGTAATTCTATTCCGATTTCCAACTCAGTAACAATAATAATTGTCAAGTAACAAAATACCTGATAAACAGATTACATCACCAAACCATCGGAGTTTTCATAACAAAGGCAGAGTTTTAAATTTCATAATAACCACATACGATAGTATGTGTGCATACTCACAAACACGCACATATATATGTGTATGCGTAGATTTATGTATGTCTTATATATGTATATATGCGAATACTGACACACATGTATACACACATACACACACACACATATATACACACGCAAAAATGCATGTGCTTATTCAATTATATATACATATATGTATACACACACAAAGACATGCATACAAGTGCATACGTATGTGCATACGTATGTGCACGCGTGTGTGTGCATGCGTGCGTGCGTGCGTGTGTGCGTGCGTGCGTTTGTCTGTGCGTGTGTGTGTGTGTGTGTGTATGTGCGTGTGTGTGTGTGTGTATGTGCGTGTGTGTGTGTGTATGTGTGTGTGTGTGTGTGTGTGTGTGTGTGTGTGTGTGTGTGTGTGTGTGTGTAGATTCAAAACAACTTCAAGAATTGTTTCTGATTTTTTGGAAATACATTTTAAAATCTCGCTTATAACGCTTTTGAAAATCGATCGCGATTGACCGGAGGCTAAGAACACCAACATCGACCGTAACAAGCATAGCAACAACAAAAGCAACAAAATCAAAAACAACAACAACAACAAAGGAGTCTGTACGTGTTCGATCGAGTTGTTAAATATTTCGTTGTAACAATTTGTTTTGTTTGTTTTAATGCAATCTTTGAAAAATAAAATCCAAAACATTGATAGACGAGATAATAGGGCTCTCGCTTCCCTGAAGATAGAAAATAAAAAAAATCGTGTTGGTCAAGATTTAGACAACAACAACAACAACAACAACAGCAACGAGGATGGTTGTAGTGATGACATAACAACTACAATAACAGCAATGACAATAAACAACAACGGCAATAACAACTGCAACAACAGCAGCAGCAACAACAACAACAATAATAATGATGATGATGATGATCATAATAATAATAATAATAATAATAATAATAATGTCAATAATAACAATAATAATAAGTAAGATAATTGCAATAATAATAAATTATAATTAATAATAATAATAAGAATGGCAATATAACAATAATAAAATAATAATAATAATTGTTTAATAATAATAATAATAATAATAATAATGTTAATAATAAGTAATAAAATAATAATAATAATAATAATAATAATAGTAATCATAATAATAATAATAATATAAGTTTAATATAATAAAAATAATAATAATTAATAATTAATAATAATATAATAATAATGTAAGTAATAATGAATAATAATTAATAATAATACTAATAATAATAATAATAATGTCAATAATAACAATAATAATAAAATAATAATAATAATGTTATAATAATAATAATAATAAATAATAATAATAATAATAATGTTAATAAGATAATAATAATAATAATAATAATAATGTCAATAATAACAATAATAATAATAATAATAATAATAATAATGTTAACAATAATAATAATAATAATAATGTTAATAATAACAATAATAATAATAATTACCGTAGCAGGAACATCAACAACAACAACAATAACAACAAAAACAACAACAACAACAACAACAATAATAATAATAATGTTAATAATAACATTAGTAATAATAATTACCGTAGCAGGAACATCAACAACAACAGCATCAATAATAATAATGATAATAATAGTAGTAGTAATAATAATAATAATAATAATGATAGTAGTAGTAGTAGTAATGATGATGATGATGATATAATAATAATAATAACAATAATAATAACAATAATAATAATAATAATAATAATAATAACAATAATAATAATAATAATAATGACAGACTTAAAGGAAATGACAAGTATAAGATTGGCTAAATGAACGATAGTCACTATTTCTTTTTAAATTTTTGTTTATCTAATATCCAAGGTGATGACGTAAATGGTAATTTAAATGTTGCCTATGGCAACCACTTCTGGTGAAGCGCAATTGAAATTTTAGTATTACCCAACCCCCTCACTCCCCCACCCGCTACAAACACACACTCCATCCTCCAATTAACATCTGCTCCATTCACTAAAGGATTTTTTTTATGTGTCCGTATGGTCTGCTAGAAATAACAGCAAATATAGCCCAGCCCACTAAGTATATATATATACAGTGAAGGGGGAACAGTTTTGAGCTATAAAGTTTTGGCTATATTATATCCGCAAAAACAAGAAAAGAAAATAAATAAAATAAATAGGGTGTTCACAGGATGGAACAATTCTGAAACAAGTCTCTCTATCTCTCTCGTCTTTTGCCCTCTCTTTATATATGTGTGTGTATCATTATTATTATTGAGCGAGAGAATAGTGCATGCTACCAAAACTGACACTGGGGTACAAATATACGAAGCCCAGTATACCCATCATGACTACTCGTCTGATAAGGGTACACCAGGCACATGCATCACAACCATATGTGCGCGACATGGTGATCTCATATCAAGATAAACAGCTTATTACCTTGCAGGTGGGGCCCAGTTAGAATTTTCTTCAGGTCGAGTAGCCCATCCTGATCTAAAGGTCCCAGAATACGGGTTGTTTAAGAATGTTAAACGAAACACCCATATTCCCAGGGGTGAATGATTCAAATCCCTAAGAATTCCTCTCAACACTACTTCTGCTCATGACTAGAGGTGCACATACCGTCAGTTAACAAGGGACATGCTCAACTGGTCAAACAAGTGACAAGCAAATTTGTGGTATTGAGCAGAATATTTGCTTTAGCCCATCTTTTTATATTATTATTACTATAATATAATAATAATAATAATAATAATAATAATAATAATAATAATTATTATTATTATTAATTATTATTATTATTATTATTATTGTTGTTGTTGTTGTTGTTGTTGATGTTGTTGTTGTTGTTGTTGTTGTTGTTGCTGCTGCTGCTGAGAGTAGTGCATGCCACCAAACTGACATTCAGGTACAAATATAAGCCCAATATACCCGTCCTGATTACCCGTCTGATAAGGATATACCAGACATATATTTCAACCACATGTGCGGGACATTGTGATATATCTAGATAAACAGCACTTGACTTTGCAGGTGGGACTCAGAATTTTCTTCAGCTTGAGCAACCCATCTCATTCAAAAGGTCCTTGATATTATTATTATTATTATTTGCAAAGAACTTGCAGACACAAGTTCTACAAGTTGAAAGCTCCGCATACCGGACACTCGCAGGCTGATGTGAGGTCTTCAGAAGAGAATGTGCATCATTTCGGGTCCTTCCTCTCTACAATACTATCGCACACGTCCCACCCCATTCACTCAATAATATGAAACACCACTACTTTGATCAAATATTTTGCTCTGTCAAGTCCATACTTGATTGTTATTATTATTATTATTATTATTATTATTATTATTATTATTATTATTATATTATTCAGTAGTTTTATTTTATAGCGTGCTTTCACTTCACTACCGAGCGCAGCTCTGTGTGCCTTGGGTATGTGCTGTGATTTGTTGTGATGCTCTGATGGTTATTGTATGGAAAGTGTTTGCGTAGGATGTGTGCAGCAGTGCCTAGTAGTGCAATTTTCTGTATGTATATGTGTTGTAAGTCCTGGTCTTTTGTTATGTATTTGTCTGAATTTTTTATCATGCCTAATGCACCTACTATGATAGGATTGTTTCTGTTTTCAGGTTCCACATTCTAGTTACCTCTATTTCCAGGTCTTGTATTTTGAGAGTTTCTCCATTCTTTTAGAGACACGTTGTCATCTGCCGGTATTGATACATCAATTAGAAAGCATTTTTTCTTCATGATCTCTGACAACTATCTGGTCTGTTGGCCTTAATTTTCTATCTGTGTGTATCGGCATATCCCAGAGTATGGTTGCTTTCTCGTTTTCTGTGACCTTTTTGGGGTGTGTGCTATACCATTTTTTCTGTTGTTATTCCATAATGTTGGCATAGCTTCCAATGTATGTAGGTTCCAACTCTGTCATGTCTGTGAATATATTCTTCTTAGCCAGGACTGGGCAGCTAGAGATAATATGATTTA
Organism: Octopus sinensis; assembly: GCF_006345805.1. Lineage (NCBI taxonomy): Eukaryota > Metazoa > Mollusca > Cephalopoda > Octopoda > Octopodidae > Octopus > Octopus sinensis. The sequence continues at coordinate 1,756 of NW_021826727.1, read as the reverse complement.
TTGTTTCTTGTCCATCTCCACATATTCTGCAGTTACTTTGTAATATTTCTTTTCATTAAATGTTTTGGTAATTTTGGTGGGGAGGCTTTGTCTTGTGCTGCAATTAAAAATCCCTCTGTTTCTGCTTTGAGTCCTGAGCTTCTCAACCATTGCTGGGATTTTTCTTTGTCTATTTCTTTTGCGTTAGTTTAGTCCAGTATTTACCATGAAGGGGCTTTTCTTGCCATCGTTTTATCATGGCTCGTTGCTGTTCTATTTTTAGTTTGGATTTCATTTGTTTTATAGCTTTTGTTTGTCTTCATCATCTTCTTCTTCTTCTTTGTGTTATTAGGTGTATGATTTCTTGTTTGTATTTGTCAGCTTCCTTAAATACTGAGAAAGTTTTTTGTTTTGCTCGGGTTTTGCTGGCTATCTGGATCAGTTTTCCTTCCTTCTGAAGTAGGTATTTTTGCAGTCCTATGGTGGTTATTTTATAGTAGTTTTCCAGCTGTGATAAGGCCTCTACCACCTTCTATACGTTGTATATATAGTCTTTCTATGTCAGATTTTGGGTGATGCATCCTAGATCCTGTCAGTATTTTTCTTGTTTTCCTATCTATTTTGGACAGTTCATTTCGTGTCCAGTTAAGGATATTGTAGCTGTAATTTATAACTGGGACAGCTAAAGTGTTGATACCTATTATCTTGTTTTTAGCATTGAGCTCTGTTTTTAGTATTGATCTAACTCGTCTATAATATTCTTTTTTTTATTTTTCTTTCATTTGTTGGTGTGTGTTTATCTAGTTCATGGATTCCTAAGTATTTGTAAGTTTGGCTTTGGTCTAATTCTTTTATTTCATTGGTTTTATCTAGTGTGATGTTGTTACTCTTAACTAGTTTTCCTCTTTTCATGGTGACTTTGGCGCATTTTTCTAATCCAAATTTCATATCTATTTCTTTGGTAAATCCATGAACTGTCTTAATAGTGTTTCCAGCTGTTTGTCATTTGCAGCGTATAGTTTTAGGTCATCCATATATAAAAGGTGGCTGATCGTTTTGCCGTAACATTTATATCCGCATCCAGTTCTATTTAGCATATCAGATAGAGGTGACAGTGCCAAGCAAAAGGAGTGGAGAGAGCGTGTCTCCCTGGAATATTCCTCTTCTAATGGGGATGTCTTTGGTTTTCATGAGTCCCTCTTTTGTTTGGAGGTGTAGGACTGTTTGCCATTTATTCATAGAGTGCTCTATGAATTTTATGATTGTTGGTGTACTTTGTTAATGGCTAGTGTTTCGAGATCCATGTGTGGGGGATGCTATCAAACGCCTTTTTGTAGTCAATCCAGGCCATACTGAGGCCTTTCTTCTTTCTGTGGCTGTCTTCAGTTACGGCTTTATTAATCATTAGTTGATCTTTACAGCCATATGAGCCCTTGCGGCATCCTTCTGCTCTTCTGGGAACAGTTTGTTTTCGTCCAGGTGCTTGTTCAGCCTTTGCGATATCACTGCAGTAAATGCCTTGAACATAGTAGGGAGGCAGGTTATTGGTCTGTAGTTTTCTGGTTTCGTTGTTCATTTGATTTGGGAATTAAGATGGTTTTCCCCTTTGTGAGCCATTCAGGCATTGTCTCTGGCTCTGCTAGTATGCTGTTAAAGTTTTCAGTCAGCTTTTTGTGCATTCCTGTTAGATATTTCAACCAGAAGTCGGGGATCTTGTCATGCCCAGGGCCTTCCAGTTGCTTAGTTTTTGCAGTGCCTGGGGACCTCTTCAGTTGTT
>NW_021826726.1:5000-7500 GCF_006345805.1 Octopus sinensis | reverse complement strand
ATTTCATTGGAAGTAAATACGTATGAAGAAAGTTACAATATTGAAAAAAAAATAATAATAATAATAAATAAAGACAATAAAATTTCAGAGGAAAGTATTTGCTGTGATACAAACCAGATTTGAGCCTACGTTAAATGGCTCTCCATTCATCACAGCCCACGCGTAAAACTGAAAACTACTTACGTATCTCTGAATATCCCCACACAAGCAGCTGTGTATATATGTGTGTATATATATATGTATAGATATATATGTATGTATATATATATATATATATATATTATATATATATATATATATATATATTATATATATACATACATTATACTCGCCGCATACACACACATACACGCATATATATATGCTCACCTGTAGGGTTATATTGCTCTTTGAACATTCTTTTACTTTTCTTTGTGTCCTTTTTTTTTGTTTTTTTCGCCGGCCGGTTGAGCTGAGTAGCAAATCCAGTCGGAAGATAATCAAAAATGGTACAGTTTTGCTTGTAATTTTATTTTAATTGAATTCTTCTTTCCCTAAGAATAATATGGACGTAATTAATCACCAGAGATCCGCTTCCTTATTACTGTTGATTGTTTGGTGTTTGAAGTTTAGCAGGTAGTGGTGGTGGTGGTGGTGGTGTTGATGGTGGTGGAGGAGAAAAATAACTTACATATAATGCCACACACACACACACACACACCTACACACATCAACACTAATATTAAGAACGTACGTAGACAGCACCATCTACCAACGAATGCTGTACGTGGGCTGCTCCACCTGCTAGGAATAACAGTAATATTTTCCTCAAATCACACTGGACTGTCTAAAACACTGGTTCTGAACCGTGGTCTATATGACCCTTGGAGTCCCTTTAAAACTTTGTGTTTAAAATTATGCTCGGTAAATTTCTGATATCCCTACAAGGCAGAAAATATTTCACCTATTTTTTTTAAACATATCATAATTATATTTAATTATAAAAATATAATAGGATTTTTTTTTTAACACCAAATGGAGGGTTGTGTACATGGTAGCTATTCAATTCATTACTTATCATTTTTTTTCTCCATTAAAGCAGTGAATTCCAAGACCGGTAAACATATATATCATCTTAATTTAATAGAAACATGGAAATATGTTTGCTCCCTTCACAGTGATGATTCCATGCTCCCCACGTGTCCTGAGGAATAAAATTTTGTAGATGCAACTGAATGGTAACTTGACGTGTATTTTCCATAAATGAACCGTTAATACCTTATCAACCATAGAATGTAAATCTTAAATATAATTAGATCATATAATAAAAAATAATTTCCTTCGTTCAACTGTATCATTACTACTTTTTAATAGAAATTGAGTTACTATTTTGATGGAGTCGAAATTTTGTGAAATATGTGTTTGGTGAATTCCAGTTTTTAGTGTTGACATTTGGCTTGAATTATTTTTTCCTTAAATTACCGTACTCTTCCTGATTCAGTTCACTAATGAGTCATGACTATTAATGATGCTCAAAATCGTTCCAGGTGTTTATCGACCCTTTTATAACATATCGACCCCTAGTGTTCAATAACGACCATTTTTCTGAACTTACTTTAGTATAAACATGATATTTAAAGATAAAACGTTCTTTCCAAACTCCCAGCATGTATGTATGTATGTATGTATGTATGTATGTATGTATGTATGTATGTATGTATGTATGTATGTATGTATGTATGTATGTATTTATGTATGTATGTATGTATGTATGTATGTATGTATGTATGTATGTATGTATGTATGTGTATGTATGTATGTATGTGTGGTGTGTGTGTATGTATGTATGTATGTATGTATGTATGCATGCATGTATGTATGTATGTATGTATGTGTGTGTGTATGTATGTATGTATGTATTATGTATGTATGTATGTATGTGTGTATGTATGTATGTATGTTCCACTCTATCTATATGTCTCGATTTATCTGTCTATACATCATTATGCATATGTGTGTGTATGCATGTAAAAAGCATTAAGAGGGAAGATTACGTACATTTAATGTTTGTTTCTTTGCTTTGATCTTGGACACGATTAGAAAGTTAGAGAGTCCCCATTTTATTAAAACACCGATTGCTTTTTGTTCTTTTTCAAACCCCACTCCTCTGAAAAAAAAGCATTGCATTAAAGGATGGTATTTGAAAGGTTAGATTTTACTTAGCTTCAAAGAATACACACACTTCTTATAAACATTGCGAATAATTGTTTGGTCGGGATTTTTAATATTTTGCGCAGGAAAGAAAATAATCCACCCTGAAAATCTCTTAATTTCCTTGACTGTCATGAATGAAGAAAAAAGTTTATACCCAGACTGGTGATTTGATCTGAACCGAAGGCTTCCAAAAGAGGCGACTCCGTTAAAAGTAAATGAAGATGACGTGATGTTAAAGCGGGGATACAGATTTACACAATCATCTCAAAAGTAACCGTTTATTCCCATGGTTTTATACCGTTTCCCT
>NW_021826726.1:0-2500 GCF_006345805.1 Octopus sinensis | reverse complement strand
GTTCTCTGTGCCATACAATATTCCGCACTCTCAATGTTTCAATTTCAAATTCTAGCGGTGACGAATAATCCTTTTATTCACTCGTCTACCACTCGTAAGCGATCACGACCTGTGTGTTTGTACCCCACTTTCGCTACTTGTTTATAGGTCTGTACTAGTTTCGAGCCCATGCAGACGAGATCTCGATCCTTCGATCTTTTCACTCTTTACACTAGCGGAACATCGAGGATGTGACAGCCGGAAGGAGAGAGCAGCATGTTACACCAAACAACGACTGGTACTCATTTTCAGGCGAGTACACAGTGCCATCATTAAATGAGAAGCCTTACTCAAGGGTACATCGCACTGCCGGATCCATGAATTGAACGTACATCAGTATGATCATTAGTCCAGCATATAATCATTGCTTTAATTGATTTCATTAATTTAGTCTGAGGGAACGAATATATGTATTTGGCAATGATGTACATGGCTTCGCTTCTTCCTGTTTCTATTCTGTATAATTCTTGATTGATTTAAATATTGTTGCATCACCCATTTTATAACCAGTTCAAGAACGGTCTCAAGCAACCTTCTAGAATTCGTAGTCAAATTTCCCTTAGTCCAAATCCTATCGTCTTATAACTGAATAATCTTAGACGAAGTATAGAAAATTCCTTCATGCTTAATAAGTTGGATTACATAGATGTGAGCAGGAACCCTAAATTTAACATTATATTATCGGGTTTAAGAAAGGAGCAAATAAATATCAAATGGTAATAAAACAATAGTGTACATTATTTACATTATTTACATTTGTCGGATATTTGTCCTCATCTTGTTAGTTGTTGACACGTTTCGGCTGATACACTCTCCAGACTTCGTCAGATGTCTTGGGAAAACTTCGAACCTGGGTTCTCATTCCTAAGGTGTTTTTCGATGTTATCATTATCATCATCATCGTCATCATTATTATTATTATTATTATTATTATTATTATTGAGTGAGAGAGCAGTGCATGCCATCAAAGTAACACTGGGGTAAAATATACGAAGCCCAGTACACCCATCATGACTACCCGTCTGATAAGGGTACACCAGGCACATGCATCACAACCATATGTGTGCGACATGGTGATCTCATATCAAGATAAACAGCGCATGACCTTGCAGGTGGGGCCCAGTTAGAATTTTCTTCTGGTCGAGTAACCCATCCCGCTCAAAAGGTCCCTGAATAAGGGTTGTTTAAGGATGTTGAACGAACTATCCATGTTTCCAAAGGGGAATTATCCAAACCTCTAAGGATATGTACAAAGTTACTAAAGAAAATAGAGTTATTTAACAGTTTAATTTTTGTCCGTAGTGTCAGCCTTGACAAATTAATCGCACTTTTAGAAGTGTTATGGTTTAATGTTGATGAAGTTGTAAACGCCTAGTTAAAACAAGAAATATCTTAAACTATGTTTTAAAAACATTAAATATTATCGTACATCATTTATATTTGTGATATGTACTTTTGTAAGTAGATGTGTGTGAAATATAGAATAATTAAATAACAGAGCAAGACTTGAGAAAAGTCATATAAAATCTTCAGCCATACAGCGTCTAACTTCCGGTCGTAAATAAGGATATTTGTATCGAAAGCTGAAATTCAATGTTTTCATAAACTTACAAAATTTTCTAGTGGATTCCTTTTCGATTGAAACGCAAAAGCTAAAACATTTGCGTTATTGCTTGTCGACGCCTATCAAAACTGACCCCAAATACGATTGACTGCAAAATGTGTTAGTGGGCGTGTTGAGTTCAGTTATGCTCAACATTACCAAATATGGTAATGTTAATCGAAACTAGATTTAACTTCAAAAATATATGCTAAAAATTTGGGAAGCTATCTACTATGAATTAATAAACTAGATATACCTACGGCTTGACAGACGTTCCAACTATGACATTCTCGTTCATTGGAACTATCTACTACACTGTTGAATGTTTTCTTTCCTTTCTTTTATTTTACTTTAATATATTTGCGCGAGATTTATGGTTTATTTGGCTGCTATTTCTAGCAAGTCTCACCCATGTAATAAACGAAATTGCAGTACAAGCACTGAACATGTCTTGCGAATTACCGCAAAATTTTGGGTTAGTTATCATACGTTACTTTAGGCAATACAGATTACATAAAGTTCTTATCGGTGTTTGATGAGGTTGGCTACCAGAAGGCTACCAACCTATCAGTCAAGGAAATAAATGAGATCGAGATTTGAGAGATATTTCTACAGATAATCAGGCACTGTAGGCCATTGCTTAATTGAGCTCTTACCAGTTCGATATCAAAGTTCCAGTTCATCCATCATGACCAGTGAAGTACATTATGGAATGCTTAACATCAACATTTCTATGTGGGTTTTGATTGTTCTAGCCAGAGCAGTATTTCTTTTCCTTGAAGACGGTCGAGATTCATTTAAAGACGAATTTTCTGTTATATCTAGTTAATCGAGAGTCTTCTCCTTGACCCCCGTAGA
>NW_021826725.1:0-11947 GCF_006345805.1 Octopus sinensis | reverse complement strand
TCGGCAGACAGGGAGCGAAATAAATGTTAAACTGTCCGTCAAACATGGACTTTAGGGCCCGTGGCTCGTGGAGTCTGGTCTCACTTATGGCTATGATCCCAAATCATGTGACTTGATGTCATTTAGGAGGTATCCTTGTTTCCAAGGAGACCCCAAGCCACGCGCATTCACACAACCAATCTTGACCATGATTCTAGGGGTGTGTGCTTTTAAACACACAAATGAAAGTACAGAGAGTTACTTAATTGTGTCGAAGTTTTGGCTTCCTCGTTCTTTGATGTGTCTTCGAGGAGGTTTCTATATAGTTTTTGGGACAGATATTTCTGGAAACCCCCTACAGCATTGGGAAGAGGGCTTGAGTTTGTGGTGTTGGTTTGTGTGAATGTGTAGTATTTGATGTGTTTGGGTGGTGTAGTGCGTGGAGATAGATAGTAGATAGATAGATAGTAAATAGATAACATAGATAGATAGATAGATAGATAGATAGATAGATAGATAGAAAAAGATGGATGGATAGATAGATAGATAAAAATAGATAGATAGATGGATGGATAGATAGATAGATAAATAAATAGATAGATAGAAAGATGGATGGATAGATAGATACATAAATTATATAGATATATAATATATATATATATATATATATATATATATATATATATTATATATATATTATATATATATATAATATATATATAGAGAGAGAGAGAGAGAGAGAGAGAGAGAGAGAGAGAGAGAAAGAGATAGAAAGAGATAGAAAGATATATAGAAACAAATGAACGTCAATGAAAAAATTGGCAGAAATAATCACAATGGAAGTCATAGTTCGAGAAAGGACCTGAGAAAGAGAGAAAAAAGAAGGATCGAGAGAGAGAGCAGGAGTATGTGTGAGAGTGTGCGTGCCTGTGTTTGTGTATGAGAGAGAGAGAGAGAAAGAGAGAGTTACAGAGGAAGAGGGTTCGAGAGGATTGTTAGGAAAGGGTTAGAAAGAAAAGAGCAAGTGAAAGAGAAAAGGAGAGGTTGTAGGGAGGAAAAAATATTGAAAACAAACAAATTACGAGATGAAAAACAGGAATTATGAAAAGAAAAAAAACACTAAAAAGAAAAGGCAAGTGATGATGATGATGATAATGATTATGATGACAACGACGACGACGACGATGATGATGTTGAGGATGAGGTTGATGGTGATGTTGATGATGATGACTGGTGATGATGATCAAGAGAGTGATGATGATGTCAACAATGATGACGTTGACGACGACGATTATAATAATGATGATAATGAAGAGGAGGAGGAGGATGTTGATGGTGACGACGGCGGCAATAGCAACGACTGTGACGATGATGATGAGGAAGACGATGATGATGATGATGATGATGATGATGATGATGATTATGATGATGATGATGATAATGATGATGATGAAAATGATGATGATGATGATGATTATAGTGCTGCTGCTGATGATGATGATGTTAATTATAATGTTGCTGTTCCTGCTGCTGCTTCTGATGCTGATGATGTTGATAATAATGATAATGATGATGATGATGATGATGATGGTGTGTTGGTGGTGGCGGTGGCGGTGGCAGTGCTGATGATGGTAGAAACAAACACGTACACACACACATACACACACATACACATACACACACAGAGTCACAAAACAAGAAAATGCGAAAGAAACCCCATTAATAAAAAAGAACTAAAATTTAGATTAGAAGAAAGAATTACATTGACATGATAGAAGACAAACAGAGAAAGAGAGGGAGAGAAAGAAAGAGAGAGAGAATGACAGAGAGAGAGAGAGAGAGAGAGAGAGAGAGCGTGGAGTAGAGAGAGAGAGAGAGAGAGAGAGAGAGAGAGAGAGATGACGAGCGAGATAGACAGACAGATAGAAGGAATGGCTGCAAAATGAGGAGATGTATAATAATTATAGAGAAATGAAAAATGAATTCCGTGCGATGAAGAGAAAAATAACAACAACATAGAAAAGGAAAGAAAAAGGCAGAAAAGAATATAGCCCCTTCCCACACACACACAAAAAACAAGAAAACGAGGGAAAACAGAAGCTAAAGAAAATGAAAGCGAGGTTCATACTTAACAAGGTTTCATAACTAACTGATTGGCAACTGGAATTAGACGAAGAAGAAAGAGTAAAAATAAGGAAGGAAAAAGAAAGAAAAAATGTAACAAAAGTGAAGCAAAGAACAATGACAGCGACATGAACTACAAGAAGAATAACAACAATAAAGTAAAAGGAAATCAAAAGAATGCAAATAAAAACCAAAATGAAGGAAATACAAAAATGAAGAGAGCAAGAGAAAAAAAATAGAATATAATATCGAGTGTAAAAAACAAAAAAAAAACAAAAAAACGAAGCAAAACAAAATGGCGCTCATCATCAAAATATTTTCGATAAAAATATGACATTTCTTTGTTGTTAGTATATCATCATCATCAAATAATAATAATAATAATAATAATAATAATAATAATAATAATAATAATAATAATAATAATGATGATGATGATAATAATAATAACAAAACAACCACAATAATAATAACAATAATAACAATAACAACAACAATAATGATAATAATAATAATGGTAACAATAGCAATAATGATAATGTGTATTATGAATATAATTTTGCCACTAATATTATTATTATTATTATTATTATTATTATTATTACTATTATTATTAGTAGTAGTAGTAGCAGTAGCATTGTTCTTGATGTTTTTTATTTGGTCTCCACGTGTTTTTTTTATAATACATTCTGCTCTTATGAGGCTTCTTAACTTTATCTTCTATTCTACATTTGTTTTCGACTTTTTGTTCTTCCACGCTTGTTCAATCTTGTGCGTTTGTGTGTGTATATATGTGTGTGCTATGGATATAGTGCACACACACACACACACACACACACACATATATATATATATATATGTACTTATGTATGTTATGTATGCATGTAGATATATATATCATAGTTATATACAAATATATGTATACGTATACATGTACATGTACACATACATACATTTACTCATCTGGCATATATATATATATATGCGTTAAGTGCATGTGTATATATAATATATATATATGCCTATATATATATAATATATATATATATATATTATATATATATATATATATAATATATATATCTATATATATATATATATATATATTATATATATATACACATATGTATATATATATACGTATATGTATATATATATATATATATATATATACACACACATATATATATATCCAAATATATATATATAAGTAACCTTTGCGCTACGGAATTATGCGTTCCTTCCTTCATATCTACCGTAATTCGAAATTCCATAAAACTCTTCTGCGTGTTATAAAATGCGATGCGTTCCAGAGAAATCATTTCGGAAAAAATATCCCCAAACCACTTTTATGCGTTGCATTATTAATTTTTTAGGCTGACACAGAACAGTGTGTGTTTATATAATGACTTTTGATGGCAACTGCATTTGGGAATAAATTAGCATGCGATAATATCGTAGTAGGTTACATTCTCATTGGTAATGATAGTGACTGCTCTGTGGTAGGTGGTGGTGCGATGGGAATTACTGGAAGGGAAAGAAGCACTATCTTTTGCCCTGTATATTACCATCTGCAGCAACTGTGTTTGACATTTGACGCTACTTACCTTCGTGTTAGAGCTGGGCTCGTTATGAGTTCCTCTTGTAATTATCCTGTTATGTGCATGATTTGTCGTTATCAGCTTAGACTTGCAGACTTTCCTCTATAAGTGCCATTCTTTTAGTAACATTCTTTGCAGTCAATTGGTGTACTTTGGATTATGCTTCTATATCCTTTTCTATTGTTCGTTGTTGTTCGAACATTTCAAATTTCCAAACTTCTTTGTGAGATCCTTGTAACTTAGCCACACCATCTCTTCCGACCTCATCAAATCCTACATCATTTATGAGGATAACAATAACCTGTTGATCTTGATTTTGACTTTACGTTGCCGGAAATTATGGGGAACTTTGTAAGTCTTTCAGATCAAGCTTTGCGAGCAAGAACACATTTGTGTTCAGAAAATGCATTTCCCAATGTTTGAAAATCGTTATGGAAACATGTAGCTGTTACTTGAAACTATTTTGTATTTATTAGCATATTAAGTCCAGTTTGGTCTCTGAATAAACGTTCAAGAGCTGTTTCGTTTGAAGTATCACTTGAGATATATGATATAAAAAAAGTATGGATATTTTACAGCGTAACTGCCTGTGTTCTTGACCTAATTGTATCTTTTCCGTCCTGTATTCTTCATTTCATTTTGCTCTGTACCACAATTTTTTTCGAAATTTTTCTGTCTTCACCCACACAGAAACACAGCTCCTCCATGGCTTTATGATCTTCGGGGGTCATTAGAGTTTTATATCCATATAGGTTTCAACTCACTCGTCTTCACCCACACAGAGACACAGCTCCTCCATGGCTTTATGATCTTCGGGGGTCATTAGAGTTTTATATCCATATAGGTTTCAACTCACTCAAAATTTTGGTACACCTATGCTCTTAGAACCTGCGAATGTCCCATAAGGAAGGTGACGACGAGTCAAGGGCCAATATCCTTTACTAAAATACTTTTGTTCTGCTATCCTAAGTATTGTGGAACGAGCTTAAGTTGTAAAACACAGCTTGACATTTCGCTTCGTCCTCACTTTTGAAAACTTCCGTACGCTCTATTTGCAGCTGAGGAGATCATCTTATATCATACATCTTCTTAGCCCATGTGTCACTGGTATTGCCTGCACGTGATCTTTCATGGGAATAAGAAAGTCACTGAAATTTCTGTTTCTCGCTGTCCAATAAGGAACTGAGATATCAGTGCACTTTCCTTTGTCACAGCACCCTTTGAAAACTTTATCTCTTTCAAGAAGACCAAATTACTCGTCTCCTCACACCGAGATAAGTAACCTTTTTCACTTTCTTGTCCTTAATATAACCGTAACAAGAGCACTCAAAGAGCGCAAACCTTCGCCAAAGCAACACCAACGTCCTCTCAACAATTAGCCAGAGATGATTTTTAAAATGAGAATATCTGAAATAAACTCGACTGCTCTCACAAACTAGAATGCTAAAAATGAACCCAACCGCTCTCAAAAATTAAATAAATAAAAAAAAAACAACTGCAAAAATAATCCAGAATCCCTGTCTGGTACGGATCGATCTCAAAGTCTAATCAGTTCGTGCCAGTCACGAGACCAAGCATCCCTGAAAGTTTCATCCGGACCCATTCAGAGGTTCTTGAGATATCTTGTCCGCGAATAAACAAATACAACTGGAAACAATACCTCTGCCTTCGTTAAGGCGGAGGTAATATGTGTTTATTCTACACATGCATCTGGCTCCGAGTCGGTCTAAAAGCAAAGTCATTTGCCTAATGGCATCAGGTTCAATAAATGCGTATGGTGGCCTAATCAGGAAAATTAGGATTTAATGCACATCGTCTCTCGCATTTCCTCCACTGTGTACGCATCTGTTAGCATAAATTTAACAGAGAGGATAACGTTGTTTCTGAAATGTCTGGATTTCGTGGCACGGATGTTATACGTAGGCTAAGGTGGTAAGTCGGTAGCTTTACAGCAGCAAAAGCTGTGCCTTCCGACAAGTAGCTGTTTATGCGCCGATTGAGTGGCTTGGTTTCTGTAAGTGTCTAGACTCACTCTTATAAATATACCGTTAGTTACTGCTCGAGGAGAGCAACTGGATTGACATTACTGATGTACGCTGGATTTTGTTCGGATCTACAATAGTGAATGTGATGGAAGAACCTCACAACTCTGCTCAAGATATTCCAACGTTCTAGATGATACCTACTGTATTGCCGGATAAGGCAAAGGAGAGGTATCGTGATATCGTATTTGTTATGTTAGTGGATAATGTAGCACAGGATATCTAAAGTTCCGGCTGATCTCTTCCCCCTCTTCTTTCACTGCTGGAAATATACCACTTATATTCTTATAAATATACCGCTAGTTACTGCTCGAGGAGGGCCACTGGATTCACATTACTGATGCACGCTGGATTGTGTGCGGGTCTACAATAGTGAATGTGATGTAAGAGCCCCACAAATCTGCACAAGACACATTCCAACATTCTAGATGATACCTACTGTATTACCGGATCAGGCAAAGGAGAGGTATCGTGATATCGTATTTGTTATGTTAGTGGATATCTAAAATGTCGGCTGATCTCTCTCTCCCTCTTCTTTCACTGCTGGAAAAATCTTGTGTGTTCCCACCAATTTAAAAAATTTGTCCACTTTTATGTAAAACGCCTTTTTTTATATGTTACTTTTTTGTCTTATCATACACGTTTTATAAACCACCTTCTACTCTTAGCGCATCATATTTTGTACGCATGAATAATGATATACGTAATTGCTCTTAGAGGGCAAAATATCCGGTCGGTTGCATTTTAATTTGGTTGATGTTGCTATTTTATTATTTCAGTAATATTCTTTAGCATGTACCTCTATTGTCCTGCACGTATGTAACGAATGTATGTGTATGTATATATGTGTATGTATGTGTATATATGCATGCACGCATGTACTTATGCTTTTATGTACTTATGCACTGTATGAATGAGCGCTTAATATATATGTATTATGTATGTATATAAGAGCATATGTGCTTATATATGTGTGTATGTGTGTTTTTGTGTGTGCGTGCGTTTGTGTCTATTTTTATATGTAAGCAATACCTATCTATCGTTTAATCTTTGAATCGTTCAGTATTTTCTCACGCACTCACAAGCTATGTATGTATGTATGTATGTATGTATGTATGTATGTATGTATGTATGTATGTATGTATGTATGTACGCATGTACGTACGTACGCACGTACGTATGTATGTATGTTTATACATACATGTACTATGAAAAACATTATTTTATATTTATTGTAAAAACCAACGGATCATATGACCCTTCCCACCCAGTATAGTTTTGTGATTATATCACGGTGGGAAAGAGAGTATTGGGTGGATAGGCTGGGGAGTGGCTTGAGCAGGTAGGGGGAGTTATTGCTCACCACAAGCTGGTATTGTACATGACATACCGATGTAATGCAAACAGGATATAAAATAGGAGTGTAAAATGAAAGATAGAAGGATTGGGTAGTGGAAGTGGTGACGAGGAGTGAGAACGATATATATATATATATATATATATATATGTATATATATAAATTAATAAATAAAACATATGCATATATACATACATACATATATGTACGTACCTACCTGCACATGTATATATTACATGCATAAGGGTACAAAACAAAAAAAAAAACGTCGAACACAATGAGAAATGGAAACATAAACACAAGACCAAGGAACTGGACATTTTTCTTAAAAACGAAGAAATAGAGTAAGGACATAGAACACAAGGAAAATTCCATTTCTTCAGTCGCCATGGTTTCATTACTCTGCACACACACACCACACATACAAAAAGATATATATATAATATAATATATATAATATAATATATATATATATATATATATATATATATATATATTATATATATATATATATATATATATATAATATTAACACATGTTACATTACTCGGTAGTCAAGATAAACTCTGAGTTTCAGATGCCGAAATGGAAATCCACAACACCATCTCTTCGGTTATCTGGCTATTTGAAAACGTTATGAAAAAATACCGTTAAAATGAAGGGAAATTACTCTGTTATAACTCTGCTTTGCCTGCGTACTTATACATCGCTCGCATTTTTCGTCATAAAAATTATATAAAAATACATAAAAATATATAAAAATATATAAAAATATATAAAATCTTCTTGGGACATAACACAGAAAGCATGTTCTAATCCGTTTTCTTTAGGGGACCAAAAAACGTAACAGAAATTTAGTCACATGTGGGGCATGATCCAAAAGCTCTGTCCTTGTATTTAGACATGTGGTAGGGTCTAAGCTGCTTTTCCAGATAAGCCATCTCTCCATGTCGCATAACCGCACCTTCCGCTGCCGTTAGTGTAGGGCTTACATCTGGCCAAAATCTTCCATTGTATGTTATAATCGACACCTTTATCTCTTAAAGACCAATATGATTGGATAATTGTGTCGCTTTTCTTTTGTTCCAGTGCCTAAAGCTCAAAGTGTGGTTATTGAACCTGGCCTTGAAATTACCCTCTGTCAGGCCCACGTATTTCTTCGTCGAAACGGTGTCTTTAGTGGTTATAGAGTTTACGGTAGCTTCATATATGATGGTCTTGGACATGCAAGCTCCATTTAGCGGGCACAATTCTTTATTCCTGCATGAACAGCTGTTTTCTTCTTGTGTTTTTTGTATGTTATGATTGATTATGTTTTTAAAATTGGTAGTTGAACTAAAACTAATTTTAAATGTGTCTATTGAAGAGTTTCCTATAAGCATGGTTAACTGGAAATGTCTATCTATCAGTGCTAGGAAATATTTACCTATATTGAAGGCCACCACGGGTGAGTAAGGGGGCGTAAACCAGATGACCTTCCTATTTCTATTATTCTTTTTCCTTACTGTTGGGCTGGTGATAGGTGTATATTTTATTTTTTCGCTAAAACCACTATCTTTTAAAGCTTATATTATAAACTGGGGCAACGCTATTGAAGATGTCCTCATTAGATGAGAGGCTAGAAATCCTCTTACTAATTTTTAACTAAATTTTTGAATACTATAGGGGGATGGCATGAACCTACATTAATATAACTTAGTCTATCATTGGGCTTCCTATAAGGCTTATAAATATTATTATTAAGATCTAAGGAAACGTCTAAGAAATTGACAACCGTCAGGTTAGTGTCTATAGTTATACTAAGCCCGAAGTGTTTCATTAACTGGATAATATCCTTCCTAAAACGATCTTGTGCTGGTCCATTTGTATTAGCTGTTAAGGCGAGGGCATCATCTTTGTAGATGGCGAATGTACGTTGGGAATGTCTTACTGAAGGTATCTAGGAGAAAGAGTCCAATTAGATCACAGATGCCTGCCCCATCATAACCCATGCTCACATCGAAAGCGCCCTCCGTGTCGGTGTTTTTTTACCCACTTTGCATTCTCACTGAAAAGTAATGTCTTTCTAGCATGGAAGATTATATCCTTATCATTGGTACTAATTTCTATGAAGTCACTAGCGAAGATTGGGCTTTATCTAGCAGTTCTTTAGAGATAGAGGCATAAAAATCAACAATATCGAATTGTGTAAACCTCGCTTTTTTCTTATTCTTAATAGCTTTAAAACCAGTCTACGACTTCTATACTATTGGACCATGCACTAGCCTAGTATCGGTCTTATTTTCGTATTTATTTTATCTAATACACAGCAAATACACACAAACTCTTACACAACAGCATTACTATAATTATACTAAGGCTAGGGCACAGACATATAACGAAATTAATAAAGAAGCTAGCGTCATCGCCGCTAAACTTAAATTAGATAAAAATAGAAACCCTCCCCCAAAAAGGCCTTTATTACTATTAAAAGATCACAAAGAAAAACTTCCTTTCCAACCCTAAATGTAGGCTTATCAACCCAGCCAGAACTAGGGATTATTAGCAAAGAAATTTTGTACACAGGTACAACAGAGACAGGAAGAAAGATAGAGAAAAAGTTGTAGTGAAAGAGTACAGCAAGGTTCGCCACCACCCCCTGCCGGAGTCTCGTGGATCTTTGGGTGTTTTCGCTCAATAAACACAACGGCCGGTATGGGAATCGAAATCGCGGTCATACGAATGCAAGTCCGCTGCCTTAATCACAGGGCCATTGCGCCTCCACTATGTATGTATAACCTAGGTGTGATGTACCGAATGACGTATGCAAACCTTCCTCCAGCGTAGTAAGGTTCACTTGTTGTTGTATCCGGTTCTGCTTTCTAATGACTAGCATCATTTGATGGCTGATGTTGACGTGGTGGTTTACAATAGCTACGGGTGGTGGGTGGTGGTGGTGACGACGACGATGACGACGACAACGATGACGACGACAACGATGACGACGACAACGATGACGACGACAACGATGACGACGACAACGATGACGACGACAACGATGACGACGACAACGATGACGACGACGACGACGATGATGTCGACGAAATTGGCGCTGGTGTTGAACGTTCTGATGCTGAGGTATTAGTCATGACGATAATGATGATGATGATGATGATGATGATGACGATGATGATGACGATAATGATGAAGATGAGGACGATGATGATGATGATGATGATTATGGTGATGATGACGACAATTAGAATGATGATAAAGATGTAGCTAATGATGTTAAATACATTATTCATAGACAGTAAGCACCAGATGGATACACACAGTCACATTTCTATCTATCTCTTTATATATGTGTATATATGTATGTATGCATGTATGTATATATATATTTATTTTATATATATTATATATACATAATATATATACATACATACACACATATATATATATATATATATATATATATATAATATATATATATATATATACATAATATATATATACATAAATATACATACACACACACCACACACACACACACACACACACATATATATATATATATATATATACGTACGTTAAGTCTGAAGAGGGATGGGCTTGGCACTTTGATATCGCAAGAGACTTGCTTTTTTGTGGTTTGCTGTTTACAAATATAATAACATTTGCCTATTTATTAAGTGATGGTTGGGTGACATCTGGTAACATTATGTTCAATGTGTGTCAGCGTGTGCATATATCAGAGTATATAACTTCATGTGTGTGTTTGTGTGTGTGTGTGTGTGTATGTATGTGCGTGTGTGTTTCAATGAACTTATATGTGAACTCCCAAAAAGTTACTGCTTAGCGCCCATGCATATACGTGTTATTATGCCTGTCTGTATTTACATATATGTGTTATGTATGAAGATGTATGTATGTTATGTATGTATGTATGCATGTATATATATATATATATATAGGTATGTGTATGTATATGTGACGTATGAATATATGTATGTTATGTTTTGTATGCATGAATGTTTTATATATATATAATATATATATATATATATATATATATATATATATATATATATATGTGTGGTGTGTGTGTGTGTTGTGTGTGTGTGTGTATGTATATGTATGTGTTTGCACGTGAGTGTACTTGTTAATCTATTTGCCAACGTTTGGATGACGGAGTGCCTTTGATATTCTGTTTGCGTATGTCTATTCAGCTGTTTCCTATAATAGCATAACAATGCGTGCATATCCATTTGTCTCTCTATATATGCTTGTATATATGTATGTATGTGGGTGTATATATATATATATATATATATATATAAAGAAGTGTGGGGTGTGTATGTTTGCATACTTAATGAATATATATATATATATATATATATATATATATATATATAAATGTATTTGAGTTTATATGCACACACACATACACACACACACACATACACACACACACACACACACACATATATATATATATACATATGCATACAAATCCAGATTGAGGAAGTGCCGCAGGTAAAATTAAGGCTACATATGTTTCCTAGCTAGCAGGTCCTCTGATGTAATAATAATTAACCAATGCATGTTACTCAGTTAGCTACAAATCAGGCCGAACATATCTTAGTTATATGAAGGTTACATTCTCGTTTCAAATTATATCTTCGGCGAGTTAACTTGGGATTCCTTAATGACAGTTTAACCTTTATATGAGGCTGAGTAATAAGTAAGCAACGTTTTGAACCGTGAGGAATTTTTACAGGATTTTTGTAGAGATTCGAACTCTTTTTAAACATTTCTTTGCAATTGTCTGATAATACAGACATAGGCTTGCCCAAATGCAT
>NW_021826724.1:0-12096 GCF_006345805.1 Octopus sinensis | reverse complement strand
GGGTTCACCACCACCACCCGCCGGAGCTCGTGGAGCTTTAGGTGTTTTCGCTCAATAAACACTCACAATGCCCGGTCTGGGAATCGAAACCGCGAGTCCACTGCCCTAACCACTGGGCCATTGCGCCTCCATCCAACACTGTAACGATTCTGTCAAGGCACCGATACGATATGTCATGGAATGACAGTATTTTTGATATGTTACCTACTAATTCCATTGAAAGACAATTCGTCCGCTACCAGCTCTCATCTGACACACACTCTCACCTGTGGATTCATGAATTGATTCCCCCACGGTACTGCTCCACGTCCTGACTAACGCATTGGCGGGTCAGCTAAACGAAGTGAGGGGTTACACGCCTGTTTTAAACTCTCGGTGAAATCCCTCAAGTAACTTGTCACGCACTCCATATGAAGGAGGACTGTTCGAAGGAAACTCAACAAATAATCTTCAAATTTCACAGAAGTATGAGAGATGTTTACTTCACGGCGGGGCATGTACCTCAGCGTACGTTGAGGTGCGAAGATACTTCTTGTTACTCTCCTGCAACTTCCGTTATGCTTTCTGTAGTCTCTATCTTGCTATTAGTCCCGATAATCAGATACAACAAACTAAAGTAAGCCGTCATGCTCAGTTTCCTACTCATCTATGATTCAAGCCTCCACACCATTTAAGACTCGAAATTTTTCAAACCACAAACAAACAACGGAATTTTTGTTGCAATGGTCGGTGTAAGGTGTGTATCAGCGACAATAAAATGCCGCCACGTCTGTAGTTTCACCCGTTCTGTTAACAGAGGTAAGGTTTAGTGTAGGAGTAAGCAACCGTGAGTCTAATACTTTCCTTCATGGCTTCCGTATGGCCTGCGTTCTCGATATTCTTTGAGGAACGTTGTCAGTACCTAAGAAATGTAAATATCGATCGGCAATTTCAGAGGAGTGAGTAAGTTGATAACATCGAGCTCGGTATTCAACTGGTACTGATTTTATTGACCCCGAAAGGATGAAAGACAAAGTGGTCTTGGCTGAATTTGAACTTAGAACGTAAAGACGGACGAAGAAATACCGCTAAACATTTTGCCCGGCGTGCTAAAGTTTCTGCCAGGTCACTGCCTTAATAATAATAATAATAATAATAATAATAATAATAATAATAATAATAATAATAATAATAATAATAATAATAATAATAATAACAATAATAATAACAACAATAATAATAATAATAGGCTTCTGATCTTAACTGATTGGGAGTGTTATCGAATGCCCTGATGCAGTACCAGGCAGAGGCTCTGATGGCTTCTGATCTTAACTGATTGGGAGTGTTATCATGTACATTGTTCTGTCTTGGTATAAAAGATGGGCTACAGCAAATATTCTGCTCAATACCACAGATTTGCTTGTCAGTTGTTTGACTTTAACCAGTTGAGCACGTCCCTTAGTGGCTGACGAATGTGCATCTCTGATCACGAGCAGAAGTAGTGGGGGAGAGCATCATAGCCATGTGTTGAGAGGGATTCTTTGGGGTTTGAATAATTCACCTCTGGAGACATGGGTGGGTTTTTCAACATCCTTAAAACAACCCTTATTCAGGGACCGTTTGAGCGGGATGGGCTACTCAACCTGAAGAAAATTCTAACTGGGCCCACCTGCAAGGTCATGTGCAGTTTATCTTGATATGAGATCACCATGCCGCGCACATATGGTGTGAGCATGTGCCTGGTATGCCCTTATCAGACGGGTAGTCATGATGGGTATATTGGGCATCGTATATTTTACCCCAGTGTCACTTTGATGGCATGAACTGCTCTCTCACTCAATAATAATAATAATAATAATGATGATGATGATGATGATGATGAATGATTTCAAATTTTGGCACAAAGCCAGCAAAATTGGTGTAAGGGTGAATCGATTACGTCGACCCCAGTGATCAACTGGTAACTTATTTTATCGATCCCGAGAGGATGAAATGCAAAGTCAACCTCGGTGGAATTTGATCTCAGAACGTACAGAACGGATGAAATTTCGCAAAGTACTTTACAAACGATTCTGTCAGCTCGTCGCCTAAGACATGTAAATACCAAATTCGAAAACAGAAAGAAAAAAAACAATCAAGGAAGAAACGAAAATTAGTGTATTTAGTTTCAATAAGCATATAACATGCATTTTTTTTTTTTTTTTGCTACTGTCAAAATGATGCTGAATCACTCAAAAGTGTTTGACACTTATAAGTGTTTGACATTTATAAGTGTTTGACACTTCTAAGTGTTTGACATTTATAAATGTTTGACACTTATAAGTGTTTGACACTCATAAATACCAAATACGAACTGCGGAAACCAGGCGAACCCGTTCTTCATTCTTGTATGCAAATACAACTGTATGGTTTTAGCCATGTTGCCTATTTACAAAGCGCAGTTAAATGCATGTTTATTATGTAAATTCTTTTACGACATAATGTCCGTGTGCGTATCGATATCTTTGTGCGTTTTATAGAAAGCAAAACTGGGCATTTTATGGAAAGCAAAACTGAGTCTTAGAAACCAGTCATGCTTTCGATACAAAAGAAAGCTGTTATTCCTGTATAGAAATACAGAAATACCCAAACACACACGCACACGCACGCACACACACACAAGGTACCCATATCTCTGTATGCGTGTGTATATTTATGTATTTATGTATGTATATGGGAATAACATTGTTTGTATGAAATATTGGGAAATACATTTAATAGAGTTTTATGAAGCCGCTTCAATGCATGTTGGGAATAAAGAAATGGAAATTACTGCTAAACAAAAAAAAATGTTTACTGTTTTACCTTCTATTTTAATATTTCAACTTCAAAAACCTTTATGGGAAAATATTACGACTGAACTTAGCTATGATCTGCACAGATATCTGAAAACAATTGAATTAAGATAAAAGAAAATATGAAATACAACGTATGGAGGTTGGAAAGATTAATTCTAAAACTATAAAGGTATATACCTGCAGATTCGAGAAGTAAGCGAGATAGCAGAAATAAAGTCAGGTTTTAGATCCTATGTAAATTAAATAGAGGTATAGGCATGTGCTAAAATATGGTTGGTGTGGCGTGTTAAACTAGTTAAACGGTAGGTCATAGAATATGCAATGCTATGTTATCTAATGGGATATCTGATAGATGTAAATTGTCTACAATTTTTAAATACTCCATTTTGAGTAGCTGTTGAGGATGAAAGCTTTAAAGAAATATGTATTTCAAAGCTCTCAGTCGTGCAAATGTTGTAAGGTCTTTTATTATCGGATTATGATTTTGTTTAGGAATGAAAGTTGCGTTCCAAGATATTTGGTTTGATATTTGTTTCAAAATTCATGAGATAAGCGGATTGCGTTATAAAATATATGTGTGTGCTGGTACAAATGAAATATAAATGGATTGGAGGTGAGATAAAGATATACCTCTGGTAAGGTATTGATTTCTACAACACATTGGAATACGATATCTTTAACTAGAAATTGGACCTTGAACTGCCTCTTGCGCTTAATGCCCTTGTAGTCATTATTGATAGGTAAGCAGCGGCTTGGTTAAGTTTGGAAAGTTTCTATGAGTCAATAATTTATGAAATGGTAGATTAGTAGGAGAAAAGATTTTCAAGTAATTTTATTAAAGATTTTAAGGTCCTCCAGCTAAAAGAGAAATGTTTCTTCAGTAATTTTCAGGAAAGTTTTTCAAAATTAAAAGAGCAATACATATTAATGTTCCTTTGCCAATTTCCGTGGCTTCCAGTTCTCATGCTGTCTTCAATAAACAGACCTAGATCGTCTTCATATCTTCATCTGAAAAGAACGTCAGTGTAATAAACAGATGAATCATTCAGATTTAGTTAATGGCAGAAATATTTGAAAGCCCAAGAGATATATTTTTAACTAGGTTAATATTAATATGCTTATTGCATGAAGTTTTGTTTTCTTAGGTTTCCAATACAGATAGCACAGAGGATTAGTAAGGTTTAATGTATATTATAAGAAAGCAGTTGTCGTAAGATTAGCCTTTATGATGGCGAAACGTCAAATATATTTCAAGAACAGATGTAGACCTTTGCAGTATTTACATGATTGTTGTAGAGTTATAATTTGTGAGGGACAAAACAACTTTCGTTTCCGTACACGTTTCTTCCGCTTTGAATATAAGGATATGTAGAACTAAGTAATTAAATATAATACAATCTGATCATGAAGTTAACCCGAACCCAAATATCTATGCAGATACTGACAACCTCACTTTGATTCAGTACTTTCGATTTTTAATCGAATCTAGAGTTTTTAATCGAATCAGAGTTTTAGTATGTTAGTTTATATATTATTATATTTTATTCTTTTATTTGTTTCAGTCATGTTGACTGCGGCCATGTTGGAGCACCGCCTTTAGTCGAACACATCGACCGCAGGACTTATTCTTTGTAAGCCTAGTACTTATTCTATCGGCCTCTTAGCCGAACCGCTAAGTTATGGGGACGTAACCGCACTTACAAGCACTTATAAAGCAATCCATATATTTTCATAGTCATTTCTGCGTACACGTGTATGTGTGTGTATACACATATGAATGGGTGGGTTTTTCAACATCCTTAAACAACCCTTATTCAGGGACCGTTTGAGCGGGATGGGCTACTCAACCTGAAGAAAATACATACAAGCACTTATATGCATATATACACACATACATACATCTCTCTCTCTCTATATATATATATATATATATATATACATATTGGTATATATAAATATAATATATGGTAAAAAACGGTAAGATAACAAAAGAAAGAAAGAGACCACAATATTATGTAAATAGAGGAAATTATCTGTAAAATAATACGTGACAATTATTCAATAGCCAAGATAAAACTCTGAGTTTCGGATGCCGAGGTGGAAATCCACACCACCATCTCTTCGGTTATCTGACCAGATAACCGAAGAGATGGTGTTGTGGATTTCTACCTCGGCATCCGAAACTCAGTTTATCTTGGGCTACCGAATAATTGTCACATATTATTTTACAGATATATATAATAATATATATATATAATATATATATATATATATATATATATATATATATATATATTATATATATATATATATAGGCGCAGGAGTGGCTGTGTGGTAGTAGCTTGCTAACCAACCACATGGTCCGGGTTTAGTCCCACTGCGTGGCATCTTGGGCAAGTGTCTTCTGCTATAGCCCGGCCGACCAATACCTTGTGAGTGGATTTGGTAGACGGAAACTGAAAGAAGCCTGTCGTATATATATGTATTATATATATATATATATATATGTGAAGTGTGTGTGTGTTTGTGTGTTTGTGAGTCTGTGTTTGTCCCCTTAGCATTGCTTGACAAACGATGCTGGTGTTTTACGTCCCCGTCACCTAACGGTTCGGCAAAAGAGACCGATAGAATAAGTAATGGGCTTACAAAGAATAAGTCATGGGGTCAATTTGATCGACTAAAGGCGGTGCTCCAGCATAGCCGCAGTCAAATGACTGAAACAAGTAAAAGAGTATATATATATATATATATATTCGAGCAAAACGCCCCCCGTCCAATGAACGGTGCTGAGTTGCCAAAACTTTAAACCAAATTTTCTCAACACTACGTGTC
This sequence comes from Octopus sinensis, assembly GCF_006345805.1. Classification (NCBI taxonomy): domain Eukaryota; kingdom Metazoa; phylum Mollusca; class Cephalopoda; order Octopoda; family Octopodidae; genus Octopus; species Octopus sinensis. The sequence continues at coordinate 6,448 of NW_021826724.1, read as the reverse complement.
CGACCGTCCCATAGTCCTCCCCTTTGAGAAACACTGATCTAACCGAAATTTGAGACACCAGCAAAAGAAGAAATAAAGATAGACTTTTTTCTATTCCAAAGAAAAACGATTTCCCACGGCATTATCGATCGCATTCTCACCTGGAATCGGTTTTTGTAATTTTTTCAAGACTTATACACGTCCTGATGCCGTCGGTATCTACATATCAAATTTGAGCGCAATCGGATGGAGGATGCCCGAGATCCTAGAAGCCACACACACACACACACAAAATGGATTTTATATAAGATATATCTATCTATCTATATATATATATTATATATTATATATATATATAATTTGTAACTGAATTATTGGAAGTCCACCTGAAGATTGTCGATCAAGACAAGAAACGATTGTAGTGGCGGTTTTTTGACTATTTATTAAATTTTATGTATTGATTAAGTCTTTCCTTGTTGTTTTGCAAAATAGTGGTTTTGTCTCAATAATATTTTATATATAATATATATATATATATATATTATATATAATATATATATATATAATATATATATATATATATATATATATATATATATATATATATGTATATATGTATGTATGTATATACGTGTGCGTGTGTGAATGTGTGTGTAAACAAACAAATATTTGTCATTTTGTTAGCGCGTTTGTGTACGATATAAATAAGGAGATGATATTTTTGGAACGTAGAGTTACCGTTAGACCAGCAAAATTTTGCACATTGTAAGGGTAATTTACCCAATATTTCTGCTCCTCAACCGCAACTCAGCGTTCGATAAAAGATCATCTTATTTGTATCATAATATATATATAAGATATATATGTATATAATTATGTATTAATATATATAGTATATATCTATATATATATATATATATATATATATATATATATATATATATATATAGCTATATAATATATATATGTAGACTGTAATTGCATTTCTGCTTTTTTTTCTCAAAGTTACAAGTCCTGAATACAATTATTAATTTCCTTCTGTATCGTTATATTGGCTAACTGTACTTATTCTCATATTTATGAGGTTATATGCCTGTGTTGTTGTGTGTATGTGTGTATGTGTCTGTATGCGAATATAAATACATGCATATAAATATATATAGATATATATATGTGTGTGTGTGTATGTATATATATGTATGTATATGTATATAGTTTTATATATATATATAGGTGTGTATTCGTTAGACTCTTTTCATATCGTTGCCTATGATATTTTTTAATCACAAGTGTTCCTTAGTTATTCCCCTTAATACATCCACTCTTCTACTTTATCTACACGCTTTAATTACATTATAATTTCCGTAGCTAAAAATCCAATATAGTATTTCTCACCATTTTTTTACACTAAATTAAAGTATTCTCGCATTTTATGGTATAATATTAATATATAATATATATTAATAATATTATATAGATATAATATATATATATATATATATATATATGTATTAATATATATATAATATATTACATATATTATTATATATATAATATATAGATATACTAGATATTATATATATATATATATAATATATATATATATATATATCATTTAGCAAGTGTATTCATTGAACTCTTGAACTCCATTCCAGATAGTATTTATTTCACTCAAAACTAAATTATATTATGTAATTTGACGCCATTTATGGATATCTTTCAGTGATTAATTTCTTCATATCTTTCACACTAAATACATTTACTTCTACTTCCTGTCTATAATGTTATATATTCTTTAGCTAAAGATAAGTGTCCCCTAAGACTTTGTTCTGAATTTTATTTAATCTATGCGAAACTAAAGTAACGCATTTCAAGTCATTAAAAGCCTCACGGATATATTAGGCACATCCACACTTTTGCAGCGCGTATTGAAAAAAAAAAAAAAGAGTTAGCTTATTGCAATATTATCTCAGGGCAAGTCCAGCTGCGTATATAGAACCCGGGGTAATTTTTTGAGTCTTTTTGTTTTTTTTTTATTTTTGAGTTGTATGATATCAAACACACTATATGAAACCATTTTATTTAAAAAGAAAAAGTGACATTCATGTTTTTGTTTTTTGTTCAAAAATCATTAGCCAGAGTTTTAATTATTTTCACTAAATTATACATTTAATCACTGAACTGAGCCTCTTAATGTCGTACACTTTCCTAGTTGTCATTTAAACCTGATCGGTGTCCAAAACTTAGACTCTATAGATTTGCCGTCAGAAATCTCAATGGTTTTATCTAACTAACTAGCGTAATTACTCCTCCTCCCCTCCTCATCTCCTCCTCCTCATTTTATTATATTATATTATTATTATTATTATTATTATTATTATTATTATTATTATTATTATTCAGTAGTCTTATTTTTATCACTTGCTTTCACTGCACTACCGAGCGCAGCTCTGTGTGCCTCGGGTATGTGCTGTGGTTTGTCGTGATCCCCTTATTCTTACCGTATTGAAAGTGTTTTGCATAGGATGTGTGCGGTGCCTAGTAGTCCTATTTTTTGTATGGTTACATATACTTGTTAGTCCAGGTGTTTTTGTTATGTATTTGTCTGAGTATTTTTTTTATCATACCTAATGTGCCTACTGTGCGTATTTCCAGGTTTTTGTATTTTGAAAGTTCTCCGTTTCTTTTATAGAAACATTGTCATCTGTTAGTATTGATACATCGATTAGAAAGCATTCTTTATCCTTCATGATTTTTGACAACTATATCCAGTCTATTGACCTTAAATTTCTCTGTGTGTATTGGCATATCCCAGAGTATGGTTACTTTCTCATTTTCTGGAACCTTTTCTGGCGTTTGCCTATTCCATCTTTTTCTGTTGTTATTCCTTTGCGTTGGATTTTTCTTGTTCTTGATAATAGAAAAATACACAAAGTGTACAAATATATACATGTTTTCATAGATACAAATATAGAGCTCCACATTCAGACACACGTATGTATAGTGTATATATGTATATGTGCATGTGGGCGTTTGTGTGTGTATGAATGCATACACATGTGTGTGTATGTGTGTGTGCTTGTATGTTTTAATGTACGTATGTGTGTGTATGTATGCATGTATGCTTGTATGTATGTATGTTTGTAAGTATGTATATATATATGTTTGCATGCATGTATGTATGTCTGTTTGCATGCATGTATGTATGTGTGTATGTATGCTTGTATGTATGTGTGTATATATGCTTGTATGTATGTATCTATGTACACATGTATGTGTGTGCATGTATGTATGCTTGTTACTATGTATGCATGTAAGTATGTATGTTTGCATGTATGTACTCATGTATGTATGTACATATTTATATATGTATGCATGTATGCATGTACGCATGTATACGGCATTTGTCTTGGAGCAGGTCACTCTGATATAAAACCAGATATAGAGGGAACGAACATTTTGAGGGTCTTTTGCTTCTGCGATCATAGTGCACTCACACATCTGAGTCTGCGTCCCATATTGGCACTAAGTATCTTGACCTGGCTTGTCTCTAGATAAATTCAGTGGAGTGGAGAGGGTATGTGAGATGCTGTGCAAGCCTTATTGGACCTACTTAAAATTTTAGGCTGTGCAAATGGCGGCGAAGCGACTTTCCGGTGCTCGGTCGAATTGGTAGCCGCCAGAGAGAGCGTGCAAGCCGCGGGCGCGAACCCGGCTGAAGGCGACCGTGAATGCAATACCTCATGCACGGGATTTGCTGGCAATTTTGCATGGCAATGATCAGTGATGGTCTTCCTTGGTTGCGAGTGAACATACATAAAGGAGCACTCCGTCGGTTGCGACGACGAGGGTCCCAGCTGATACGATCAACGGAAGAGCTTTGCTCGTGAAATTAATGTGCAAGTGGCTGAGCACTCCACACACACACACACACACACACACACACACACACGTGTACCGTTAACGTAGTTCTCGGGGAGATTCAGCGTGACACAGAGTGTGATAAGGTTGGCACTTTGAAATACAGATACTACTCATTTTTGCCAGCTGAGTGAACTGGAGCAACATGAAATAAAATGTCTTGCTGAAGGACACAATGCGCCGCCGGGAATTGAACTCACGACCTTACGATCATGAGCCGAATGCCCCTAACCACTAAGCCATACGCCTTCACATACATACGTATGTATGTCATTATTCAGTGTTATTTCAAGATTTCTTGCCAATAGGGAGAGAGACGGTTTCTAAGCTATCCAAAGCTCATTCAATGGAATTTCAACAATAGCGACAGGGTATTTTTGTATGTATGTATATCTGCAGATTTAGGTATATATTCTCATGCATATAGTTGCATGTCTATACACGCTCATATATATTTAAATGATACACTTCTGGAAAGTTTTACAGATTTTTACAGTTCTAGTGACAGCTTAGATCTGTAGTCTTCGAATCACCTTTCTCCCTTTTCTGGTTTTCAGAAGCCTGATTTTTCAAGATTGATATTTAGGTGTGTTACATATCCCAGCGCCCCAATAATTACAATTATTACCTGGACTTGTTCAAAATAGGTATTTTCTTTCTCGCTGACCTTTAGCTTTAACTCCCACTGAGCAGCTGACTTCCACAACTGTAAACAGTTTCTCTTCCTTATCTCAAATCACTATGTCAGGTCTATGTAAGTATGTTTGTATGTATGTATGTATGTATGTATGTATGTATGTATGTATGCACGAAAACATGCATATATATATATATGCATATATATGTATGTGTGTATGTAACTATGTCAGATCTATGTATGTATGAAGGTAGATATGTATGTATGTATCTATGTATGTTTGTATGTATGTATCTCAAGGCATTAGGAGATACGTGGTTATGGCTCGCCCAAGACACTACGCAATGAGGCGGGTCCCGCAACCACGCCGAAGTAGCAATTCGTGTTTATTAATATCTGGATATCATTTATTCCTGTCAATTAAACTGAGATCCCATAACATTGCAAGACTTCCAGTTGTAAATTGAATATGCGATACTCAGTTATTATTGGTTTCAAATTTGTGCACGAGGCCAGCAATTTCGATGGTTGTGGCAAACGATTACACCGACCCTAGTGCTCAACTTGTACTCATTTTACAGACACCGAAAGGGTAAAAGGCAAAGCCGGCCTCGGCGGAATTTGAACTCAGAAACTGAAGACAGACGAAGTGCCGCTAAGCATTTTGCCGGGCACTCTCATGATTCTGTTAACTCTCCGCCCTCCTATGCAGTTATTGATAAACATGAAAATGAATTGAACTCTGGAATTAACGCATTGCGTCAATAATTAATTCATGTTTGCTTCAAATTCGCATATATATACATACATACATACACACATACATACATATACACATATATACACATATGTGTGTATATATATATATATATATATATATATAGATATATATATATATATATATATATATATATATATACATATATAAATATATATATAAAGACTTATATACGTATGTATATATATTATGTATATATATATATATATATATATATATATATATATATATATATATATATATGTATGTATGTATATGTACATATATAGTATAAAAGGGAGTATATGTGTGTGTGTATATACGTACGTTGTTATACATGTGCATATATTTACACATACATGTACATAGATATGCGTATGTGTGTGTGTGTGTGTGTACATAATTAACAGAATTATTACAGGTCCTAATTAGAACCTAATTAGAAGGTATTTCATCGTTATTAGGATGAAATGGTAAAGGTTTTGAAAGAAAAAGTGTTTATTTTTTATCCATTTTTTCTTGTTATTTATTAATATATTTTTGTTTTCCCTGTTACTTTACGCACCATTTTGAAAGGTTTCAATTTTGTACACGGAAAATAAACGTTGCAGGATGCATGGACGAAAGCGGAATTATGATAGGGTTGCTGTTTTTTTTTGTTTTTGTTATTGTTGTTGTTGAAAAATATTTGTTGTTGTTGTTGTTGTTTAATCGTCCGCCCCGTTTCGGAAGAGTTATGAATAAGGCCGTTCTTTATATTATCACGTGAATTTCTTCCATTTTGAAGAAGCGACGGTATGATCTGATGGATATTTCATTAATACTTTTATAAAAACTGCATACTGCTGTTCGTGAGTGTGTGTGGCGTGTGTGTGTGTGCCTGCTTGTGTGTCTGTGTGTGTGTCTGTGTGTATGTGCATAATTGCTATTGACGAAGCCCAAAGAGGTAGAAATTCATATTTAGCAATGCCTTCACCGCGGCTGAAGGAATTTCATCTGCTAGTGATATATTTCTGTGTATTTTTAACACTGTACGTCTATACGCCTATACAAAATATTATCTCAGAAAAAATACCACAGTAAATCAGGTTTTCATTGATACATATGCTTTATGTATGGTATACAGACTGCTCTCCCTCTCTCTTTCTCTTTCT
>NW_021826723.1:5000-11275 GCF_006345805.1 Octopus sinensis | reverse complement strand
GCGTGCCCACTAATACAAGCATATTCATGCAAACACAATCGCGCATGCGCTCAAATATACACAAAATGCATTTACGCATATTACACACGGAAATGCAAATACACAAAATAAAAATACAGAAATAATAATACACAAAAGGCGGCGCTCCAGCATGGCCGCAGTCAAATGAGTGAAACATGTAAAAGAATAAAAGATAAAAAAAATATATATATACCTTTTAAATACGCATACAAGCACATGGATGTATAGAAACGCATACATACACACTCTCAGATATAAACACACACACACACAAATACCCGCACACATTCATATGCATACTCACAAGCATACAAAGATTCATACACACATATATACACAAACACATATATGCATACACATGTGCTTACTCAGAAACTTCTTTTTTTTTATTTATGCGCCCTTTTCAAGCCTAGCCAGGCTCATGGGCCCGGTTTCCCGGTTTCTGTGGCGTATATGTTCCCTCCAGCCGGACGAGACGCCAGTCTATCGCAGCGTTACTCAAGAAACAAGAAGAAAGAGTGAGAGAAAGTTGGGGCGAAAGAGTTCGACAGGGGTCACCATCCCCCAGCCTGCCGGGGCCTCGTGGAGCTTTAGGTGTTTTCGCTCAATAAACACACACAACGCCTGGTCTGGGAATCGAAACCGCGAGTCCTCTGCCCTAACCACTGGGCCATTGCGCCTCCACATTACGTGCTATACTGGAATCAATATTACTACTGAAGAGAAACTTACGGAGACAAATAAACACGAACTCAAACACATTGACACGCACATACACAGACACACGTATTACTTCATACGCATACACATGTACATATACATGCACAAAAGTACACACATGCACACGTGGTACACAGACATACACACAAGAAAATACATAGAAATGCACACGAGAACATACACATACACACGCACAGAGATACGCAATTACACAAACTGACACATACACATTTACAGACACGTTCGCACACAGGTAGAAAAATACACGTAAATACATACACATTCGTACATATACAACTATGTAAGCAAACACTCGCATATACTACACACACACAAACGTACACACACACACAAACGTACACACGTACACACACACACAAACGTACACACGTACACACACACAAACGAACAGACACGTACACACACACAAACGTATACGTACACACGCACAAACAAACACGCGTACACACATACAAATAAAAGCCAATACATACACACATACATGCGTCCATATACTGACACGATGGAAGCAAACACTCACTCACTTATATACTTATATACGTACACACACACAAACAAACACGCGCACACACAGAGGAATAAAGGCCAATAGATACACACATACATGCGTCCATACACTGACACACACACACATGCGTCTATACATTTACACACACAAATACGTGCAAATACATATGCACATACACACGCGCCCATATGCAAACAGCCGCAAACACAGTTAATACAAAAATACAAATACGCACAAAGTTATATCAGCCGACATACTTGCCTTCACAGACACACACACACACACATGCACATACACAGTGAAAATACACAGAAGCACACATACAATCATAACTACACATCCCTATACATATATCTACAAACAAAAACGCCCAAACGTGCTTGCGTACAGTAACACATACAATAATACTTACGCATACAGCCACACACAGATATTTCAATCAGTGTTACATTTAGGAAATCCAAATAACGCCGGCAGAAGTAGTTATGACTCACTTCTATTCCCTTTGTCACGATCCTATTATATTACAGTCTCTCTCTAAATGTCTATTTCTGTTATGTTATGCAATTCGGGCGTATGATTTGCTTGAATAGTTTATAGTAACTCTGTCACTGTACACACCATTACTATATCAGCGTAGAGAGATGGTTTGATGGCGTGGTAACATCAAAGACGATTGTAGCAATCCCTGCTATATTTCTTAGTTTCACTGTTTGTTGTGGTTTATTATTATTTTTTTTTTTTACCCCTGGACTATTTTTCTATCTGGTTGGTCTTTTAAGATGCCTCATATATCATTTTTATTTTAGTTTATGAAACTATTATTATATAATAAAGAATGTTCCCTTGGATATAGTCGATGGCGTAGAAAGAGAGAAAGGGGTAGATTTGCTGCATGAGCAACTGCTGGTGTTCATGAGAAAAGAAATACCTTCTCCGAATCTGAACCAAAAGAGAAAAATTTCGAATTGCAGACACAGATTTCTACTTACATCTGTCCGATAGATGTTTCATAGTTTAATGCATAAATGCATTTATTATGTATGTACATAAGTATATATGTATGTATTTGTGCATGGATATACGTATGTTTGTATGTATATATTTTAGTAGGTATGTGTATATATATATATATATATATATATATATATATATATATAATTAAGTATAGTTAATAATCCAAACATGAAACACAAAGGAGAAACACAACAACGTGAGGACGTTGTAACAAGTATAGTATTATTGGACGCTCAGGAAAGGAAAGAAAGAAGAGGATTGAACGTTTCGAGCGGACTCTTCGTCAGAAAACATAGGAAAGGAAAGATCCAAGGAAGGGAATACGGAGGAAAAAAAATCGCCAACGATACACACGCGGTCACATATTGAATATATATATATATATAGATTGTATACATTCTTATTACTGTATTTATATATATACAGCAACGTAACTACACACCTGCTGTTGGTGATTTCTTTTCCTTCTTTAGACTTTTCTCTTTCTCCGTTCTGACGAAGAGCTATGCTCGAAACGTCAGGCTATCACTTCTTAAAGAGCGTCACGCCAATGCATTACTGTGCACGTCCGCTTGTTGTCCGTTTATGTTATCATTATTTTCCTTTATTTGAAATGATTATATATGTATACACACACATATATACATACATACTTACATACATATATGTGTGTGTATAAGATGTTTTGTATACGAAACGTAACTTTCAGTACTGACTCTAAATTATACAGAAAACCTTTAGAGATAACTTAAAGTGATTAAATTGCACTGCTAATACAAAAAAATTTGACTTATGAATTTTTAATATGCTTGGTCGTATATTATGATTGCAAAACGAAATACATAGTAAACTCGAATGGTGCTTAAAACTTATGACATCTGTTTCGGAAGCCTTTTATTTTATATAGTCCTAAAAGTGTTTTCTATTCAACTAATATAGCCGCTCTAGATCTGCTAGAAATAGTAGCTAGAAGTCCGTTCAATCGCATCTGAATCTCATATAACATATAGGAACACTGAACTAAAACATTTTTGATTATAGCTCTGATTAGTGATTAGTTTAAATTATATCCAAGACAATGATGTATCCTCTACATAATCGTTTGACCTCTCAGAAATAATAGCTAAACGCCCATTATATCACTGTATTAAAAATAAAGGACACGTTAGATAATCTAGTGTTAAATACGCACCGACAAAAAAAAACGTAGTATTTCATCATACGTCTGCGCCATTGGGATTGATAAGGATCTGAACTACACAGAGAATAAGAAACCTGTTCTGTAAAACTACGTTACATTATATATATTTGTAATTAATTTATTTTAAGTGCTTAATTAATGTGTTTTAAATCCGATGCTGTGTTGAAATATGATGTAGTTACAGGCAATTCATTAATTTAAAAGGGTAGATAATTAAGGGATTGTGAAGGAGATATTTAATTACATATCACCGAACATATGAGCAGGTTTCTATGACATTATAGAAAGAAATATCAAAATGAAATATTCATTTTCGTGCTGTTTAAATATTTGTTGTATATAAATTGACAGTACAAACAGAAGACCGGAGATTTCGTATTCCATCAGAATAAGGATGTAAAAAAAAAGGCCTGTGTCTCTATACGCATTCACATACAATCACACATATACATACACAAGAATGTATATGTGGGAGCATATACCCGGGTATATGTGTGTGTGTGTCTGTGTCTGTATGTGTGTGTATATAGTGAATACTATTACCATGTAGTTCACATATGAGTCACTTTATTAAGCTATGTATTCATATATTGATTATTAATTATACATGGACTGCAAGAGTCTAGTGAGTAAAGGCAAATCTACCTTATTCCTGTTTCCTTTTTGATTCATCGTAAATTATATTGAAATCTATTAGTTATACAATAACGCAAATGTATTTCCGATGAATAACTGTTTCGTTGTGTTGTTTAATATATTTAATTAATGAGTTGACCATTATCGTTACTGTTATAATGGTTATATCATCTAGTGTCTTGTTTTTTTTTGTTGTTTTTTTGTGTTTTTTTTGCTGCCCTGTCAATAATAAGACATTTATCTGTCTGGATTTGTTTTAAGAATTCTCTTCGCTGTTTTTCTCTCTAACAATCTCCCTTCTGCTTCATTCATTCTTCCTGTGGGAAACACATTACCGACGGTTTTTTTCCACCTCTATTTCTTAGAGGTCCGCCATGATGCATTCCCTATGGTAATTCTGCAACACTGAAAATATTACTGGAAACATTACTAGAGACCCCAGCCGACTTCATTTGCACACTCGTAATGTATATTACGACATCTGTCTCTTTCACTCTTTAAGTCTCAGCACACAGTCCTTATATTTGTGATATATTTTTACATAGCCAGAATGAACTAAGCAATTATAAATCAACGCACCGATGGTCATGAGTTAAAATAAGAACAGTATTAAACGAGTAAATAACTAATATATAGTGTGCGCGCTTGGGAAAAAATGTCCGTCCCGAAATACAGCAATATATATATTTATTTATATATATCTCTCTATATATAAACGGCAGTTTGTCTGTCTGTGTGTCTGTGTGTCTGTCAGGTTGTACCCTCACCCTGACCACGGCTTTCAACCGATCCTGATGAAACTTGACACACACATAGCCCAATGTCATAATTCAAAACTAACGCAGTGAAAATTTTGAAAAGTTCCCCCAGTTCTGAAAATAATCGATAAATTCGACATCGGCTCGAGAATCTAAGCTTTTTATATGCAACACATTTCTGTCTAGGGGACACAACTCGACCATTTAATCGCCAAAAGGGACAGCTAGGAACATCGTATATACACAGAAGTATTCGAGTAAAGAGAAGACATTGCAACCTACACATGCGCCTTCGTTCCTAGAGGGAAAGGACTAGATTGGGATTAGTCGTTGCCTACTAGGGGCTCTTACATACACGGGCAACGCCGGGCTATGCTGCTAGTATATATATATATATATGTGTGTTGTGTGTGTGTGTGTGTGTGTGTGTGTGTGTGTCGTTGTGTCTGTGTTTGTTGTCCTGCTGGACAACAGGTGCACGTGTGTCTAGCACCCCGTAACTTACCAGTTCGGCTGGGTTCGATATTTGCGGCGAAAAAGTTTTTCAATGCGGTGCCCCAGCATAGCCGTAGTCTATTGATTAAGACAAGTAAAAGATAGAAGATATATATATACTGTCGCTGCAGAAGTCAGAGATGTGTGACGGGACCGCCACACAATGACCTTTGACACCGTCTGGTTTCACATTACCCAAGGGAGAGAGGGTTGTGAAGGAAGAAAGGTTTTATTTCAAATGAACTCTGTACTTTGTCATGTGAATACACTTTTCTGCTACAACAATATATTGTAAATTAGTGGTGTACAAGAAGTTGTTCGCGTAACAGCGAGTATGGCACGCGTAAGCTGCAGGAAGAAATACAGCCATTTTTTACAGCATAACTTAAGTGTTAAGAAAGTCTTAAAAAATCTTCAAAACTATGATATTAATAATGTTCTTACACACATCTCTGATAACAAAACAAAACAAGCGAAAAATTCCCCATACGATATATATATATATATATATATATATATATATATATGCATACAGAGAGAGAGATAGGTAGATAGTATGTACACACAAACATACACTAATTACACATATACATACACCAATATATATTTCTGTTGTTGTTTTTTCTATTCTTGTTTGATAGCGATTCATTACAATGGAACGGAATCATACAAAGGTGAATATTATCAACGAACACGTGAAGAGTGAGAAAATATGGTTAATATTTTAGAATTTGATAAAAAAAAAGAACAGGTATGCACGTGCACACGCACTGACATGCATGTTCGCCCCACAGAGAAACACACATGCTTATATGAACATACATACATACAGACAAACAAACATAGATAGATAGATAGATAAATAAATCCATACTTGCATACATATAAACATATAGAC
>NW_021826722.1:5000-11645 GCF_006345805.1 Octopus sinensis | reverse complement strand
GTGTGTGTGTGTGTGTGTGTGTCGCAACGCTGCGTCCCTTATCAAGATATGAAGTGCTGCTGATCGCTTGTACTAAAATGACCGTTAATGTATGCAATCAGCTCTGCTTGCTCTCCCTCTTACAATATATTTTAAAGAAAAACTAAATAAAGGAGTATTAAAAACACGATTTACCTGCTGAAAAAAACGGGGGAAAACTTTATTTCCCTATTCTATTTCGTTCTTATTTTTTCTCATTTATTCCATCATATACATATTATATATATATATATATGTATGTGTGTCTGTACGTATATACATATATATATGGACATCTAGTTTTCCTCTCTCTTTGCGGTTTATGTCATGTTTTATAACGATGCTTTGGGGAATTGCTGTAGCTGGATAAACACCATATCTACAGAGGTCGAGTGATTTCTTTATCAGCCAGTCAATGGGTGACATTTTTAGTTCCTCCGCAAACGCCGACACCGAATTTGTTTTGTAAAATAAGAAACTTAGAAGCGTGCAAGACACACACACACACACACATATAAGAACGAACCACTCACACACATCTACACACACACATACATGCTCATACGTGTATATATTTGTGTTTGCATTTTTGCGTGCTGCATGCCTATTCAATATATTATATATCCATATATATACTTATCTGTATTTGTTTGCCTCTTCTCTTCCTTTCTCTCGGCATTAAAAAATATATATATTCATGTATTTGAGTGTGTGTGTGTGTGTGTGTGTGTGTGTGTGTATATATATACACACACACACACACACACTCACATACATGAATATATATATATTTTTAATGCCGAGAGAAAGGAAGAGAAGAGGCATATATATATATATATACACATACATATATTTATATATAGCTGTTGAGACATTTTACTCGCAGTTTACGATGCCCCACCGCCCCCCCCCTTGCCCCTGCAAACCCTGGATCTAGCACTTCTTATTCCCATGATTCCACTCTCTCTGTCAAGATTCACAAGGTCAGCTATGGTCAAATTGAGACGATTATGCTAAAATCTGGACAAATTTTCTTCTCGGACATAAAAAAATCTCATTAAGTCATATATAAGAGCTTTTAATAGTCATCACGCCACATACGTATAAACATATTACGCATACAAATATGTGTGTGTGTGTGTGTGTGTGTATTTTTATAATCTTGTATGTGCATTAGTGTGTGCAGAAGCTTGTTTCGTTGGTAAGCACATGTCTACGTGTATACAGATGTGTCAGTGTTTATGTTCTCACACACACACACGTACACATATGCATGTGTGTGTGTGTGTCTGTCTGTGTACAAATGTGTGCGAGCAAGAATATGCTCATATATATATGTGTGTGTGTATTTCAAAATAAATGTTATCCATTAGTAGATAGATAGATAGATAGATAGATAGATAGATAGATAGATAGATAGATAGATAGATAGATAGATAGATAGATAGGCGAACGAATGTACAGATCGATATAGACGTAAGTAGATAGAAAAAAATTGACAGGAAATAGTGACACCGTTAAATAAGAATAGAAAATAGAGGAAAAAGGAAGAAAAAATATGCAAAAACCTTGCAAAATGTACATAAATGCTTCAAGAGAAGACAGAACTGCAGAACGGAAAGAAGAGGGGTTTCATGATGATGATGATGATGATGGTGGTGGTGGTGATTTATTTTATTGGCCACAGGGGGCCATGACATTGAGGACAATATAAAAAGGTCGGAATAACAACAACAAAAGGCAAAGAAACCAACAAGTAGAGCGGTGAAGGTGGCGGCGACAATATCGGTGGTGGTGGTGGTGGTGGTGGTGGTGGTGTGAGGAACCGATTGAAACGGACGGAAAACAATTATGAGAGGAAGGAAGGAATGAAGAAAGAAAGGAAGTATGTGAAAGAGAGGAGATAGAGAGGAGATGTTTAAGGAGCAGATATGGTTCTGTTGGTATTCTTGGCACCATCTTGTTGCTGTTGCTGTTGTTGTTGTTGTTAGTGTTGTCGTCGTAGTAGCGGTGGTGAGATCTTTGTACTTTTTTATTATTATTTTATTTTGTGTGTATTTTGTTAAGGGACAACATTCGAAAATACGCACGCACACGCACACACACACACTTACACACACACACTCACACACACACACACACACTAGTATAGACGCTCATAGATTCGTACACACGCGCGCATATGCAAATCTATGGTTGATTGTATCTGTATGTATGCAGGTATATTTTATATGTATGTGTGTGTGTAAGTATATGTATATATACACACGTGCCCGTGCACACGTGTGTGTATGTGTGTGTGTGTGTGTGTTGACTGGCTTGTTGCCGTAGAATAGTTTGTGTTCATTATTCAATGTTGTAAAGGTAACACGAGTTGTTTTTTTTCTTCTTTACTTTTATGTTTGTACATACATTGTCTACCTATCGACCGCAGCCGAGTGTAGAAATGTGCATTGTCGATAAGAAGAAGAGAACTGGTGATGGGAGGGGGGGTTGATGATGATGTTGATGACAAAGTAGCGTTTGAACCGGAATCAGTGCCATTAAACCGAACTGTATGTATGTGTGTATATATATATATATATATAATATATATATATATATATATATGCATATAGATAGATGGATGAATACGTATATATACACACACACAGTATTTGAAAGAAAACGATGCTGTTGCACTGTATTGCGCGCGCACGCATGTGTGTGTGTGTGTGTGTGTGCAATAAATCTTGGTGGTGATTCTCTACCAAGAAAATGGAATTCTCTGCAGAATCAGAAACTGGCCAAGTGGCCATTTTATATCGGGACATCAAACTGTCACAGACAGCAACGGAAAACAAATAACAATATTAGTGATGATGATGATGATGATGATGAAGAGGAGGAGGAGGAGGAGGGGGGAGGGGAGGAGGATTTTGACACAAGGCCAGCAATTTGGGGGTGGAAATGGAGTAAGTCAATTAAATCGACCCCAGTGCTCAGGTGGAGCTTATCAACCCCGAAAGGATGAAGGACCTCGGCGGAAAAGACGGACGAAAGGCCGCTAAACATTTTGTCCGGCCTGCTTAGCAGCATTTCGCCCGTCTCTGTTCTGAGTTCAAGTTCCGCTGAGGTTGACTTTTCATTTCATTCTTTCGGGGTCACCTTCATTATTTAGGGGTCGTAATCCATTTATCCTCTTCTCCGAAATTACTGGCGTCGTGCCAGCATTTAAAACTTTAATTTATTTATTTAATTATTATTATTATTATTATTATTATTATTATTATTTCTTCAATAATTTTGAATGCTAGGAATAATGATTGCTGACAAAGAACGAAGTCATAAAGGGGGTGGCAGCCATGGTGGAGTGACGCTTTGAGATGAGGTGTAAAAGAATAAGTAGAAGGTTGTGTTGTTGTTTTTGTTGTTGTTATTGCTTTTTGTGGTGTCGGGGAATGGAAAATACAAAAGAAGGTAGCAGTAGACGTAGATATCTTGAAGACGAAGTTGTGTGCGGATGTTTTTCTACGATCAATAGGTTAAATGAGGAAAAACAGAAATTTATGACAAAAAATTATAAAATATAATAAAGAAATAAAATTTACATTAATAACGATAATAATTTAAATAACTATGTTTTAAAAAAATAAACATAAAAACAAACACATTAATGTTTTAAATCTATCATTATTAATACAATGCAATATAATTCAATACAGTATCAATACAAAACAATATCGATAGAATAGAATGGAATAAAACTGAATGAAATTAGTAAAATAGCAATTAGAACGCTAGAATAACGATAGGAGAGGACGCGGCAGTATTTCACGGCTCTCTTTTCAACGGCTAATTTAGTGGAAACAAGTAACGAGTCGGCCATGTTTGTTAGCCCAACGTATACAACATAGCTTGTTGTATATATGTTTGTGTGTTTGGTTGGTTTTGCGGCTTAGATAGGGCGGCGGGAGGGAAGGAGAGCGTTCGCAACCCTTTGTATTTTTGTATTTATTTAGTTATTTTGCTGGAGACTGAGAAATGTTACTCGATGCAAATGTCGCCTGTTCTTTTATACGGGTGAACGTGGTAAAGAGGGCGAAGAGGGGACGCAACTCTGCTTCTTAATCTCTGTTAATGAAGGTGTGTGTTTCAATTCTGTCATCCGGTTTAAAACAGCCTCTGGCCCCGTGGAAGTCGGGTGGTGACTTTAACGGAGTCTACTCTGTGGCTGAGCATTGAGCCGAGGAGCCCTAGGCAAAAGGGCACCACGGCTCACAAGAGTGGTTTCTCTCTTCAAAAATACAAAGAAAATAGGGCCGCAATAAAAACTACTTTTAGGATCGTAAATGTGGGTGGAATGGAGATAGAGAGGGAGGGAGAGAGAGAGAGAAAAGGTATATCCGCCGAGGTCGGCTTTGCCTTTCATCCTTTCGGGGTCGATAAATTAAGTACCTTTTTTTACCTCTTCGCTAATCGTTCAATGTCCTGAATGCAATGCAACAGCTGGAGTCCTGCTAGAATTGAACCCGGAGCATGAGGGGGAATATAAAGGGTAATAGAGGGAATTGGGGTGTTTCAGTGTCTCCCTACTACAACAACCTATTGTCCAACGTCGTCCCCATATTTGGCACCATTTTAATTAACAGAGAGAGGCGTGACATTTGGTCGTGATATATATGGGGTGTGTCTGAGGCCGTGTGTGTCTATGGGGTGCTCTACTCTCATGTATGTGGATGTGTGTGTCTATATGCATATTTATGTGTATATACGGATATATAAGTGTGTGTGTGTGTGTGTGTGTGTGCATACGTGTGGTCATGTATGTGTATATGCATGTATATTTATAGTTGTATATATGTGTATGTGCGCGAGTGTGTATATGTGTATATATATATGGATATATATATATATATAATATATATATATATACACGCGCGCACATATGCATATATGCATACATACACACGGGCATATGCTTACTTGTGTATATACGTGTATATGTATATAAATATACGTATATGTGTGCGTATATATATATATATATATATAGAGAGAGAGAGAGAGAGAGAGAGAGGGGGTGAGAAAGACAGGGAGCGGAAAGAAAAAAATATATATGTTGTATAACATCCAATAATTGTTAAACTATTTATATTATGCAGGAAGGTGCATAGGCAAGCACACACACATTGTCTCTCTCTCACTCTCTCTCACCCTCTCTCTCTCTCTCTCACACACACACACACACATGTATGAAAGTATGTATGTTTTGTATGAGTGCGTCGGGCGTGGGGGTAGCATTACATGAAGGAAGAGAGTGAGGTAAAGAAAGGGGAGAAGAAGGAGGCGGCGGCGGAGGAGCGGGTTGTTTCGAGGAGTCTTGCAACAATTTTCCTCCGACACACATAAGATAAAAGAGGTCAGCCGAGCTAGGGTGGCTACTTAGTACCCGGGTAAATAAGGGTACAGGCCCTTAATACGGTGTTAGGTGACGAGGGAGTAACTGATTAGGTACGTTAATGAGGTTCGGCGGTTACATGTGTGTATGCGCGCGTGCGTGTGCCGGTATATATAGGTATGTATACATGTACATACGTATGTTTATATTTACTTATATGTATATGTGTGTGTATATATATATAGAAGCATATATATGTGTGTGCTTATGTATATGATTGTTTTATGTATGCGTATATATATACATGTATGCATGTTATTGTACATAACACATACATATATACGTATATGTATAACGTATAAGCTATACATATATATACATATGTATGTACGCATGCATATATGCATATATATATATATATAAATATATATATATATAAATATATATATATATATATATATATATATATATATATATATATATATATATATATATATATATATGTATGTATGTATGTATACACGGTGTGTGTGTGCATATAGGAGAACCTACATAAATACATTACATTATACAACCTACCTAGAAACATACACAAGTTAACATATTTGCCTGCGTACGTACACTCAGTCAACACCATGCGTACATATACATACATTACACAATAATACATACCATACATACATGCAGGCACACAATCTCCGAGGCGCGCTATCGTATCTTAACGTACGAGGTTATCTCCCTGTCAAGTACGTTTGCAAAGAATTCCAAATGGAGAGTTGACTTACGTCACAGAGGCTGGACCGAGGAGAGCGAATGTATGAAGAAAAGAGAGAGAAAGAGAGACGAGAGAGAAAGACAGAGATGAAGGAGAGAGAGAGAGAGAGATGAGAGAGAAAGATAGGCAGGGAGAAGGAGATAGAAGAAGTGTTCTGTTGGCTGAAGTGTTTATGTGTGTTCTTCAGACACATTTTGTAGCTAGCTAGGTCGAACGATAGAACGATAGAACGATAGATAGATAGACAGACAGACAGAGATAGATAAATAGATAGATAGATAGATAGATAGATAGATAGATAGATAGATAGATAGATAGATAGATAGATAGATAGATAGATAGATAGATAGATCGGTTCCAATAGATCAAATAGATATAGACAATTCGACAGACAGACGCTTGGAAGGAGTAATGGATGGGTGAATTTTGTACATAAAAAATCAAGCACGTAAGAACGTTTAGGTGTTGTAAT
>NW_021826721.1:0-12095 GCF_006345805.1 Octopus sinensis | reverse complement strand
TCTATCTATCTATCTATCTATCTATCTATCTATCTATCTATCTATCTATCTGTCTGTTCTATCTATCTATCTATATCTATCTATCTATCTATCTATCTATCTATCTATCTATCTATCTATCTATCTATCTATCTATCTATCTACACTTTTATGAATTTATGACATTCATGTATGTTCCTTTTCTATCTTTTCAGGCGAAAAATATGAATGGGATGGTAATATATAATTTCTTTTATTGAAATGCTTCAGTTCTTCTCATTTTTAGGGTGTAAATAGTGTTAGGTTGGGGCGTGCTGTATATATATTATATCTATATATATATATATATATATATATATATATAGTATTATATATATAATATATATATATATATATATATATATATATATTATAATAATAAATATTAGGGAATGAATCCAAAATTACAGGGAAAAATCAGATTAGGGTTAAATCCAATTTTATAGTAAAATATTATATAATATAATTCGAGACAAAATCACTATTTTAAAACCAAACAAGGAAAGACTAATCAATACATAAAATTTTAATATAATTAAATAAACCGCCACTACAATTGTTTCATGTCTGCTACCGACAATCTTCAGGTGGATTTTCGATCTTCTAAAAAAGTTTATTTAATTTATATTAAAATTTTATGTATTGATAAGTCTTTCCTTGTTTGGTTTTAAAAATAGTGGTTTTGTCTCGAATTATATTATATATATAGAATATATATATATATATTATATATATATAATATATATATATATATATATATATACATATGTGTGTGTGTGTGGATATAGATAGATAAGTAGATACCTACACACACACACATATATTTATACACACACGTGTACATGTGACGTATTCAGTTTTGTTGAAGCGTAGCAAGGGTGGTTGTTGAAAAAGTGTTGATAGAAGTCAAGAGGCATTAGTTGGAAAAGAAGTCGAGGAACCCAACCTTAGTTGGTGATTTTATCGTTCACTACGTTCTACTCCGATCCGAAACCTAATAAACGGAGTCGACTCTATTGCAAAGGTTTGAACCTATTTCAGGACTGAATATAAACTTGGTGTCCTGTGTTGTTGCTTCTTCCGGCTGCAGCAGTACATGAGGATTGGTTTCACCTTTAAAGTCCCTAACAAGTTGTCTTTCGTTATCTGATGAAGCTTCAACATAAAAACGAAACCTTTGCCTCTGACCGAATTACTGCTCACTTCTTGGTGGTAGTGAAAACGCAATGATGATAGAGTAACACAGAAACATGCCCTTTGCTAGAAACCTTTAGGAAGTGGGTTCGAATACCACTGGGATTTACTGATGATATAATACAGTAACAACCAGGTGCTGGGGTTAGTTTGCTGAAATCGACTCTAGCTTCATTCCTCATAATATGTCGACTTGGTGGTAGATGGGCACACTCGGTAGAACGTCAGACAAAATACCTTCTGGTATTTGTTTCATTTCTTCAAGCCTTGATCCCACAGAGGTCACCGTTGCATTTTATTTCTCCGGGGTCGATAAAATAAAGTAGGCCGAACGTCTTGGTCTAGATACCATCCATACCTGTGCTTAAAAGCTCTTTCTGATTATAATATTCATCATCATCATCATTATTATTATTATTATTATTATTATTATATTATTATTATTATTATTATTATTATTATTATTATTATTATATTTAAGGTGGCGAGCTGGCAGAGTGGTTAGGATGCCGGCCAAATGCTTAGCGGTGTTTCGTCTGCTGCTACGTTTTGAGTTCAAATTCCGCCGAGGTCGATTTTGTGTTTCATCCTTTCAGGGGCCGGGGGGGGGATAAAATAAGTACAAGTTGAGTATTGGGGTCGATGTTATCGACTTCAACCCTCCCCCCACCAAAACTGCAGGCCTTGTGCCTATATTAGAAATGATCATTATTAGCAGTGGTATCATTAACGCGGCCAGCTGAGAGAATCGTTACCGTGAAGGACGGCATGCATACAACCTCTATGGCCTTTCGTCCATCTTTATATTCTGAATTCAAATTTCGTCGACTTCGCCTCTTGGGGTCGATAAAATAAGAGCAGTTAAGCACTTCCGCTAAAAATAGCTGTCAATATTGAAGATTAATTTTTTTCTTCTTTTCTTTTTCTTCAGATTGTAAGAACGCGCGAGCTGAGATTGTGTTCATAATTGATGGCTCTCGCAGTATTCACCCGACTGCTTTCAAAGAACAGATAACATTTCTGAAAAGTTTTGTAGATCATTTTGAAATCGGAAAGAATGGTATGCGATTTGGTGCTGTAACGTTTGGTGATAAGATTATTAAGGATAACACTTTCGGTCTGACCCAGTACGCCAGTAAAGATCAACTGAAAAATGGCATATCCAATATTGATTTCAAACCTGATGACGGTGACAGCACAGAAACATATTTAGCCATCAAATATGCTCATGGAATAATATTCAAAGATGCCCGACCTGATATTAAGAAAATAGCTATTGTGATCACAGATGGACAATCGACGGCGCCGAATAAGACAGCAGAACAAGCGATGAAGATGAGGAAGGAAGGAATACTGATATTCGCCATTGGTGTGGGAAAAGATGCTTCAAAGAAAGAATTGCTTACAATCACTGGTAGAAACGATTATGTTTTCATGGTAGATAAATACTCCCTGTTGAAAACCGTTAGAACGGAACTGAGAAAGTTAACCTGTAGTATGTATATTCTCATTATCTTATATTTTTATATTCTGATAATTTTATAATCTTATATTCGTTTATTCTTATAATCTTATGTTCCTATATTCTTATATTCTTATATTCTTATATTCTTATGCTCTTATAATCCTATATTATCATATTATTATAATCTTATATTCTTAAATTCTTATGTCCTTATAAACTGTTATTTCAGTTACTATTTTTAGTCATTAGACTTCGGCCATGCTGGAGCATCGCCTTATGCGGTTCTTATCGATCGGACCGACCCCAACCCATCATAATTTTTTTAATAAAATTACTACATACACACAAACATACACACATATATAAACTGACACTCTGCCGCCTACGCGTAGCCTTAATGTAGTTCTCAGGGAGATTCAGCCAGCATGACACAAAATGTGACAAGGCTGGCCCATTGAGTTACAGGTACAAAGCATTTTTGCCAGCTGAGTGGAGTGGAGCAATGTGGAATAAAGTGTCTTGCTGAAGGACACAACGCGCCACCAAGAACCGAACTCACAACCTTACGATAGGGAAACGAGTAGCCCAACCACTAAACGGTGCACCTTCCCACATACATAAGTGCACACACACACACACATACACACACACAAAACACACATATATATAAATACGGATATACATATGCTCTCATTGAAAGTATGGAGTTTTGACTAATAAAAACAAATCTGAACTTATACACGCGTGCGTGCGTGTGGATATATGCCATATATACATATAATATATATATATATAATATATATATATATATATATATATATATAAATATAAGAGGGAACCACTATGTGGAAGCCCTTACGCTAGAAAGAGATTCGCTATGGTCTCAACCACAAAGAACCACTATGGTCTTTTATATATAAAATACTATTTACTGAATCTCAGTTTTTTATATGCTAGCCCACTGGTGTTAAATTGATGTTGTAAACATTAAACGTTAAAGGATAAGAGATGTTATAGTATGACTGAACGCTTGGAGAGGGGAAGTGACAGGGGCAGTAGCGAAATATCTTCAACACAAACATATATTATTATTATTATTATTATTATTATTATTATTATTATTATTATTCTATGTTTGACTTTTGCTTTATATTTGTACAAGTTGGCTCCAAGTCTCACCCAGAGACCTCAAGAGACAACAGGGTTGGAAGTTCATGTTGTTGTTATGCCTAGTGTGCCATATATTTGGGGGGGTGGGGGGTGGGGATGTTGTACTAATGAATGTCTAAAAAAAAAGGTTTTTTTTTTTTTTTTTTTTAAAAACCGAAAATTATGTTTGTTTTAAACCTTGAGATTACATAGAGAGTATTTTGCGTAGTATATGAGCAGTTCCCATGAGCACTATCTTTTGAACTTCTGCCATTTTGGGTTTCCTGGTATCTGAGTTGGTAGCTATCAGCCCCTTTGCTATCATTCCCAGGTCACCTATGACAACAGGTATTGTTTTAGTCTTCAGCTTCCACATTTTGCTGATTTCTATTTCAGATCTTTATATTTGCTCAGTTTTTGGTAGGTCTGACAGATACGTTTATATCGATTGGGACAGTCATATCAATGAGGAGGCATGTTCTTTGTTTGAAGTCTTTCAATATGAATTATTATTATTATTATTATTATTATTATTATTATTATTATTATTATTATTATTGTTGTTATTATTATCATTATTATTACTATCATTATCATTATTATCATCATCATTGTTATTATTATTATTATTGTTATTGTTATTGTTATTATTATTAATATTATTATTCTTATTATTATTATTGCTATTATTATTATTGTTATTGTTATTGTTATTGTTATTATTATTATTATTATTATTATTATTATTATTATTATTATTATTATTATCATTATTCTCTTCTCTTTTTCCACAGATTCAGATAAAGGTGAGTATATGAAACCTACCGCCAAAATAGCCTTTGTTCGCTTCGTGGTATCTCTGAGTGTCCCCAGCCACCCACTCCCCTGTTAGCTTCCTTGAAGCCTCGCCTTCTTTGACAGGCGTTTATAGATGAACCTTCTATTATGTAATCATGGTGGGGCACGGCCTTGAATTTTATTTTTTAGTCAAATGAATCGAAGCCAGAACTTATTCATTTAAGTCTTGTACTCATTCTATCGGACGCCTTTTTGCCGAACCGCTAGATAACAATGACTAAAACTTACCAACATCGGTTGCCAAGGATGGTGGGGGACAAACACGCACACGTGACAAATAAACACACATATGACGGGGCTTCTTTCAGTTTCCGTCTACTAAATCTATTCACAAGGCTTTGGTCGGGCCGAAGATATAGTAGGAAGACGCTTGGCCTAAGTGCCACGCAGTGGGATTGAATGCGAGGCCACGTACTTGGGAAGCAAGCTTCTTACCACACAGCCACGACTATATATATATATATGTGTGTATATATATATATATATATATATATAATTATATATATATATATATATATATATATATATACACACATATAGATATATATATATATATATATATATATATATATAGATAAGAAAGTTTGTTTGGTTAAAGCACGTGGTGGGTGAATATATAAGAAATTAGTAAAGTGTGAAAAACGACAGGGGCTTAAATGTTAAAAAATATATATATTTGTGTCAAAATGTCGGAGAATATTGGAAAAATTTTTTTTCCCTTTCCTTAAAATGACAAATTTTAAAATTTTTAAAGAAATTACCGGTTTCGCGTGTAGCTTTTCAAATTTCATGGAATTATCGTTGTTTTTATTTCCAGGAGATTTCTAAATAAGGGGAGGTAGTGAGTGATTTTTTCCGGTGTAGGGGAGATAATCGCTTAAAAATTGTGTTGTTGTGTTGAACTTTTCTAAAGTAGAAACTTTAAGAAAAGTTCAACACAACAACACACCTTCCCCGAAAAATACTACCTACACATATTACATACAACCCAAGAGAAACAAAGAAGCCTTCACCATCATCACCCAGAATTTACCAATATTTCATAAAAACCCAAATTAAGGAAATTCTAAACATACACCAAATCATTAAAGCTACAAACAGCCTAAATCACTTAAAAAGATTCTCACAAAGGCAAAATTGTCTTCTAAAATTACGGATGCAAAGTAAAAAAAATGTGGTAGATCGAACTGTGCAACAGGTCCTAACCTATTGGAAGGATCAGAATTCTTCTTTAAAGAGGGACAGAAATTTAGATCAAACTAACTTTACTTGTGCCTCTGAAAACATATTTAATTTGTTATTAAATGATCGGGCTGCCACCACCAGACTACGTGGGTTCGGGACTATCACTCAGGCGCAGATGCACACTGCATCGACAACAGATTGCATTCCCAGAATATAGAATGATACCTTTTAGTGAGCACATTGAGAAATGCGCAAAGCAACTACTGCCACAATTTTAATCTTCCCATTTTACCAATGTGCTTTCGGATTATCAACACAAATGAGACTGAACAAGGAAACATTCTTCATTGAAAAGTACAAACCCAGACTCAACCATCCGAATATACTGACACAGAGAAATTAACAAGGAAAGGGAAAAGGAAAAAAATTTTTTTAAGCGATTACTCCCCTACACCGGAAAAAATCACTCACTACCTCCCCTTATTTAGAAATCTCCTGGAAATAAAAAACAACGATAATTCCATGCAATATAAACATAACGTCACAAGAAATTTGAAAAGCTACACGCGAAACCGGTAATTTCTTTAAAAATTTTAAATTATGTCATTTTAAGGTAAGGGAAAAAATTTTTTCCAATATTCTCCAGACATTTTGACACAAATATATATTTTTTAACATTTAAGCCTACTGTCGTTTTTTCCACACTTACTATTTTCTTATATAATTATATATATATATATATATATATATATATATATATATATATATATATATATTATATATAATATAATATAATATAGTATATTAATATTATATATATAATATAAATATTAATATATTAATATATATATATCACGTGATCACTG
This sequence comes from Octopus sinensis, assembly GCF_006345805.1. NCBI lineage: Eukaryota > Metazoa > Mollusca > Cephalopoda > Octopoda > Octopodidae > Octopus > Octopus sinensis. The sequence continues at coordinate 5,360 of NW_021826721.1, read as the reverse complement.
ATCACGGACCGACCAGGCCATCAGATGTTGCTACACATCGCTGGTCACAATGAACTTCGCATTGATTTAGCCTTCAATGACACCACCCCGCTGGCTAACCGAGCAGGCCAATATATTATATATATATATATATATATATATATATCACGTAATCGCATGATCGACCAGACTGCTCTGTGCTATTATACACCGCTGGTCACAATGCTCTTTGCATCATTTTAACTTTCGATTGATGTCAATCCGCTGACTAGGGGAGCTGGTCAACATTCCCCCCCCCATCGGAAATCCAGTCCATCAAATGGTTGCTTGCTTACACCTGAGTGATGAAGAATTCCGTGAAAAACAAGGTAAGTTTAATCAATAAAACACCTTACAATTGTTTCTGTAGCGAACCACTTCGTCAGTGAAGATAAAGCCAAGTGTGTGTGTACGGGAAGATAAATACAATATAACTAGACAGCAGTCAGTAACACCTATGCTGTGGTGACTGAACTAAACCAAAAGTGTCTTGTTATTTTGGTCACACACAGAAAAAATAACGGAGATTACCTAGATATGTTCCATGGCTGCTTGGCCGCTTTTCAGGGAATTAATACTCCCTATCCTTCCGTCAGGGAAGGGTACCTTTGCTTTGCTGCTGACATATTCACAAACACACCCGCACACATACTCACATACCCACATATGTGTGTACATACGTATGCTTGTATGTGTATATATTATATGCGTAATGTACCAATATATATATATATATATATTATATATATCTATATATATATATATATATATATATATATATATTACACCAAATATAAATGTATATATACATATATGAAATTTTTTCAAGCTGCTATATCTATCTATCAATCGATCGATCGATCGATCGATCCATCTATCCATACATACATACACACACACACACACACACACACACATACATACATACATGCATACATACATACATACATACATACATACATACATACATCATAGATACATACATACATACATACGTAGGTACGTGCATGCATGCATGCATACATACATACATACATACACTCTGAACTGAGTTGTCTTCTTTTCAAAATAATCTTTTTAGCTGATATCTATATAGTTATCACCCTTATCATTTTTAACGTCTGTTCAGCCTCGAAGGGAGTTTTCGTCTTGTTATTGTCAAGATAACTTCCGTTAAACGAAGGTATTTTATATGGGTAGTCAAAACAAAGTGTGGCGTTAGGGAAGGCGGGGGTATTTCCATAGAATATGACAAAATATTTTTTAGTTACTAAGTATTAGCCGTTCACACATGCAGTGATAATGTTTTTCCAGTGGGTCAAACTGACGCCGTTCAACAAAGATCTCTGATCTGACATTTGCAAATTTATTAAAGATTTTGAGTTGGAACCATTTCCTAGTTTTGCCTAGCTCTCAGTTTTTGTCACATTTCTATATTGTCTCGCATTTCTGTAATCTATTCCATTTGAGACTGAAATTACTGTGTTGTGTTGTTGTTTTTTTCATTCAGTTAAAAATTGAATAGTTTTTGTATTTATTTTTCTCTATTTCTGAAGGAAGTCTGGCTGAAATATTGTTGTTTTAACTTACATTCCTACATTTGTAACAGAGTTTGCGTACAATATAAACGTTTGTTTCCACTGATGTGACTCCTGCCTCATATATTATTGCTTCGTTGCCTGTTTAGTTTAAGGGATATGCATATATATTTCTATAATAGTTAATTCTGTGCGTTTGTTATCAAATTTTTCATATTAGACAGGTAAAACGCACTCATACTTATTCCTACACACAGTTACGCATGTACTGCATTTTTGTTACAATGAATTCAGGGCAGACTACCACTTTCTTTGTTACTAAGGAAATCAACACCAGCGAGATTTATGTTCTTATGTATAATGGTGGCTTTTGATTGGCTAAAATTACCCAAAATTTGCACACTGTAAGAGCTATTAACTATTTATTAATTTATGGCAAAAATTAATTTCATTTTCATAATTAGCATACAAAACTAAATTGGTACACACACACACACACACACACATCCATACACACACATACATTCATACAAACAACCACCCATCCACACACACACGCACACACACACTCATACAGACAAATACAATAGAGATATAAAAGGGGTAAAGACCCCCTTCGGTCATGAATGACCATGGGATTGCACCTAGAAAGTTACCCTCCTAGACACAAGTCCGGGCAAGGTTGTTTTATGGAAGACCAGCAGTCGCCCATGCATACCAGCCTCCCCTCTCCACGCCACCAGTGTTTCCCAAGGGAAAGACAAGGTCGATACAGCTTGGCACCAGTGACGTCGCAACTCATTTCTACAGCTGAGTGAACTGGAGCAACGTGAAATAAAGTGCCTTGCTCAAGAACACAATACAGAGATATATGATTATTGAATATGGGTATTTTTAAAGAATTTTTTTCTTTACTTCCAGGTTGTAGGGGAATGGTTGACATAAACTTCGTGTTTGATTCCTCTGTATGGGTTACGAAGATACACACAATATTACTACCTTCATTAAGAAGTCAGTCACAGACGAGTATCTTGATAACAAAAAAGTCCTGTTTGGTATGATTACTGGAAAGTGCCAGGCGTTGAAAGGTAAGTATAAATAAACTCGTTATTAATGACCTTTAGGGAGACATCGTAATTCGTTATGCATCCGTAATATACTAGAAAGTATATCAAACGCCTTTATAAGTGAATACCGTGTCCTTCTGTGTTAGCAGTGCTATTACATCACTTGTTAAGGTTATCTCTACAGGTTTTGTTTAGAAATTGAAGCCAGCATTGATTTTTGCTACGATGTTTCGTATCCAAGACGCCTGATGTAAACAACAACGGTGAGATCGAAAATGAGAAATGGTTAATGGGCGTATATGCCATACTTCAGGAGTTTTTGCTCCTTCATCGGCGATCATCCAAACCATTGGTCATCCACAAGCTAAATTTAGTGTCCGCGCTCATACATACACTCAAACACATACATACAAACGTGCACATACACACATATATATAGTTATATATAAGTGTTTGCACACACACACACACATGTATATATGACGACTCAGTTATTCGATTAAATAAATTAGTTTCTCTTGAATTAACGTGAAGGAGGCAGAGTATCTCACAGAAACAGGTACCCCTAATATAATCGTATATATATCACTTTACGAATTCTTTTTTCAGATTTCTACTTAAACACTTATCAAACCAGAACTGAAATAATGAAACACCTCGACATCTTCCACAAAACGAGCATCGTATCTCTTCTACAAAAAGTCAAAAATGTATCTACTATGACTAAATATGGCGCCCGCAACAGAGCACGTAAAGTGGCAGTTATTTTCTTAAAAGGAAAACTAAGCGAACCACAAGGAGTAATTACAAATGCGAAGGTTCTAAGTAAAAACGGTATCGAAGTGTTTGTAATTAAGATGGATGATCTGAATTCGGAGAAGACTTTGACAAGCATTACCAGACAACGTAATATTCTGGACGCCACCGAGATAAAAAGTATGGTGCAACTGAGCAGCGAATTCTTAAACCGACTTTGCAAGCGTAAGTAAAGAAGTTCAATTATTCACGCGGGCACGCACGCACACACGCACACACACAAACACACCACACACACACACACACACACACACACACACACACACACACGCACATGCACACAAACACATACACACACAAATATGCACACATGTACACATATACCACTATGTTTGCACGAGCACATGCTCCGTCCACGGTCAGTCCTGATCTAGCAGACCTTTCATGGAAGGCGTTCCAACCATGAACATTTCGCCTTGTTTCGGCCATGCACGGGTATATGTTCTAAGTTCTATCTGTAACTTGTATCATATATCTCAGTATAACCTGCGTCACGGTCGATCGGATGGGTGGCAGGATGCGAATAAATCATATCCTTGAACCTGGTAAGGATGGGCAAATGACAGATCGAAAGAGCCTAACCTTCCATAGCTTTTCCCGAGTTCAAATCCATCCGAGGACGACTTCGTCTTTCATCTCTTCCGGATCGATAGAATCAAATACCAATCAGGTATCAAGATTGACAATATTGAATAAATCCCAACAGTTGAAAATTGCTGGCCTCGTGCCTGATTAGCAGGTTGGACAAAATGATTAAGGGTATTTCTTCCGGCACTTTACGCTATGAGTTCAAATTTGGGGTCGATAAATTAAGTACCAGTTATGTAGTGGGGTCGATGTGATCGGCTGGTCCGCTCCCATCCAAATTTGAGGCCTTGTGCCTCCAGTATAAAGGATTATTATTATTATTATTATTATTATTATTATTATTGTTGTTGTTGTTGTTGTTGTTGTTGTTGTTGTTGTTGTTGTTCAGATGGCGTCATAGCAGAATCGTTAGCGCCTTGGACAAAATTCCAGGCGGTAATTCTTTGGCTCTTTATGGTTTGAGTTTAAATACCGTCGTGGGTCAATTAATAAAGTGCCAATCAAGTGTTGCGGTCGACATAATTGACTGACCCCCACCTCCTACACTTTCTGGCCGTTTGATAAAATTTGAAAGGACTATTATTGTTGTTGTTGTTGGTCTAATCGTTGATGCGGCTGAGAAGGGAAAATCGTTGGTGCATCGAACAAAAGTTTTATTGTTGAACTTCTCGTTCAAATTATTTAATTTTTTTTTTATAAATCTAATCGCTTTTATTTATTTTTCAGGATAAAACCCTGGCTCTCCCCCCACAAAGACTACGGAAAACGGAATGAACGACTATCCTTTTAAAATCTTTTTCAGAATAACGAATGAATAAACGTACCATTTAGGAATACACGCATATATATATCAATACAATACACAAACCTTCAAACATATAATTCAATACAAACGCGAGTGTGTGGATCTGCGTTGCGTGTCTGTGTGTGTCTGTGTGTCTGTGTGTTCATTCTATGTTCTAAATATTCAATTTTATTAACACCAAGCTGAGAAGTTGAATAAGCAGTTAGATGAAACTTAAAATTCGAACGAAAATGAATTTTGTAGCATATGTACACCATCCCACACACACACAACACACACACACACACACCACCACACATACATACACACACACACACATACATACACACTCATACAACGAGTGTGTGAACAGCCAACAGAAGTGGAATTAAATACATTTCGTAAAAAGCCTCTTTATTTTTTCAAGAGTTTGACTTAGTTCCATATGATTTAGAATTTGGTAAGAACATGGACGATCCCATCTCTTCGAACACTGAAAGAAAAGTAGTGAATGTAAAGAAGTTCGATATGAAATTACTTTTTTCTTTT